>NC_090204.1:22325000-22625000 GCF_033026475.1 Channa argus
TTCTGGAATAAAACCACTGGCCACTGCTGTATTTGTAGCGTCTTTGTTATAAAATTTAATCTACAACAGTTGTGTCAGATTTTTGAGGGGTTTGAATCCTACTGTAACGATCTTAGACCTTGCACTGGATTTTTTTTCTTGAAAACTGCTCATTTTGCTAAACTGCAGTTACTCTCCATGAGTGGGAAGAACATTTGCCTACTTTTATGTCAAGAAAAAGAACAAATACAAACCTTGGGTACATGTTAATAGAACAACCAGACAATAACTCTAAATAAAGACCCCACACAAAATAGCATTTGTGTTGAACGTCCTTTTTTTTTTTTTTTTTTATACAAGAAAGCATGGAAGTAGTAGCAACCCACAAAAGCAAGGTGAGGTGTGAGAGTAGTAAAGGTTTTAAATTTTATCTAAGACAGGGATGAGTCTTAAAACGGCAGTTGTTTGCCTACATGAACACCAAAGTCAAACTGAACTATTTCTCCTGTTAATACCGGCCTATGAGAAATCACTCCAACATTTAGTCCTTGGGTAAGCGATGGGGTCTGTGGAGTCCCACTGAATTATAAATAGCTTGGTCCCCCTTCCCAGACTGGGGAATAGTGTTTTGGGTGTAGTCACCCACAGGTCTAGTTGGTATTACGCCATCTTTTTTTGCTTTAACAAATACATTAGAAACTAGCCTTTTATGTTTGCATACTCCACGTGTTGCCCAGTGACAGCTGGGATCAGCTCTAGCATCCCCACGACCCTGATAGGAGAGGAACCACTGAAAATGTATTGATGCATGGATTTTAGATTTACACAAGTTTTTAGATTTTGCTGTTCAGTAAAGGATTCACCCCAAAAAGACAAGAACCTTTTTTCAGGTTCAGGGTTTATATATGCTGGTACAGTGAGGGGAGAAAAGTTTCTTTCTGTGTGGTGACAGTGTAAACCACTGCAGCACCGTGCCACCTGCCATGATTTTGCTCCATGGAATACTGGCAAATTAAACACATAATTTGTAGGCACTGAGTAAAGAAACCGATTTTAACTGACCCCCAAACACAAAGTCACATTTTCTTTTCTTTCTTTTTTTTTTTTTGTAAAACCACTTTGTCACTGCAGCAAAGATAAAAAGCTGTATGAAGCAAAAATAAAAGCTGTCATTTTGAGCAAAACTCCTACTTTGAAACATTGTCATTTTATGAATAACCTGTCTGTTGCATTTTATCAGTAACCTATCCATCACTTTCAATGCTGAAAATTGTGCATCTAAATTGTGATCTCTTTCCAACACTGCAGACTGCTCAGCTTCCACTCTCGAGGACCTTTTGCTCAGTGGTAACAGATTATAATCTTTGAGGCTTTGAAGGTGACTCGTTTAACTCCTAGTCAGGGCTAATCTGTCTGGATTTTGTCAGACGGTGGAACAGCCTGTGTCCTAAGATAAGGGGCTAGTCAGGGCAGGAACTGAGTCTAGCAGCCTGCTTTCGAAGGATTTGGAGGTTAAACCGCTGTGGTTCAGGAACGAGTTTCACATATAACATAGGGGGAAAATAATTCCCAAAATCAACATCACATCTATTGCTTCCGAACACAATCCGGCAACAAGAAATGCAGTTGGACAAAAACACCACTGTTTTCTTTTTTTCTTTTCTTTTTTTTGCAGGGCTTTCATTGTGGTCTTGCATGATAGAACAGCCCCAGACTTTCATTCTGCTGTAATTGCACATTGGAGTTTTTAAGTTGTGTCTTTTAGGAGGAGAACTCGTGTTCCGCTGTTATCAGAAAATTAGAAGCCAAGAACTGCGTGGGAGTTGAAGATAAATCCACAAAGCACTCTCTGCTTTTCACTAGCATAATGTCAATGCCAGATGAATGTAAAAACCACCCTGCATCAATAGATTAGACTTTGCAAAGTTGATATAGGGATCCACACTGGAACCACAGAAGCATTCAGTTAAATGAGAAAAAAAAAAAAAAAGAATGCCTCTCTGTATTTAGTGTACTTTTCGGAAATTGAACTTTGGAAAGCACTGGGAACGATGCCCCTGTAAATGCCTCATGAAATAAGAAACTTTGAGAATGATCAGTTCAGGGGCTTGGTAATCTGTACATTTCACACTGGATCGTGATTGTTAATTGCTCTGTTAAAGAGTGAAGGAAAATCTGATTGTGAACGTGACAATAGGGTATTATTGTGCAGCGGTCTGATGATCCTAAGCGTTTTTCTTTTCTTTTCTGAAAAAGAAAAAAAGCATGAGCTGGTGCAAAAAGTTTAATCCAAGATTCTTACTCAAAACATGAAATGAGGGAATTATTATTACTCTATTTTTTTGTGTGGAAATACTTTAATTTGCTGACTTTTATTTGTATATATATATATATATATATTTTTTTTTTTTTTGCATTGGCAATGCCACAAACATGCACACAAATACACCCACACACACACACACCTGGCTTCTTGCAGACAGCTTGCCAGCTGTGAAATCCTCTGAAGTATTTGTCTCTTCAGAGTTCCAAGGTGTCCAGAATAGCCCTTAACAGCCAACTGCTGAGCAGTGCCATAATATGCAAGCAGCCGGCTTTGACACCTACTGTATCTGCTGTATGGTCACACACACACACACACACACACACACACACACACACACACACACACACACACACACACAGGTTGACCTACAGTATATGGATTTATACACAGCCACATAAGCAGAAACATGGCATGAGTAGACACAAAAGTCAGGAATGTGCACATCTGTACTTTCATCCCCTATGTGATATTTATTTATTAAATTTCACACAGCGTCTGCCACGGCTGACACTGTGTGGGAGGAACTGTGCAGCCTGCAGGGTGTTAAAGTCAATCGAGTTGTCTCATAGCTATCCCAAGATAGCTCTGCGTGATAGTATGATCAGGCTCATCAAAATTGAATAAATCGAAGAGAAATAGGTGAAAACGTTAGCTATTAAGTGTGTATTTGCACAGATTGAGCCAAAACTGAATCAATATCCCGCATTGCACATGCATTTGTTCGGTTTGTTTTGTTTTCCTCTTGCTGTTTTTTTTTTTTTTTTTTTCCTCTCCTTCTCTGAGCATCAAGTCAGGTCTCTTCCCGGCTCTCTCTCAGCCTCAGATGATGTAAAGGCCGTCTGGGAGAGCAGAGAGGGTGCATGCATGGAGTGCTAATTCCCGGGGTGACAAAGCTCCTCTTCAAATGCATGAACTCATCACTGGGAGAAAGGCAAGAGAAGAAAAAAAAAAAAAAGAAAAAGAAAAAAAAAAGTAGTCCCCATCTCCTTTTCAATTCTCCTTGTAATGAAAAAAATTTGCACCTGGAAATGGAGGCTTTCTGCATAAGCAGGGTGAAAAGCAGCTAATGTGAATGAATGAGTTGGGAATGTGTGTTTGTGTCTGTTTGTGTGCTGTGTTACACACACACACACACACACACACACACACACACACACACATAAAGAATGGTTGCTCATCTTGACTTTGACTTTGCATTTAAAAAGGCAAGAAGTTTTGGCAAATGTAAAGGCCAAACCAAATAGCAGAGGAGTTCATGGTTGGAGCCTGATAACACAACATGATTATACAGGAAATAAACGTGTGCCTGCGAATATCACTGAAATGGAGAGTTATGCATATTTTATGTTTTGCATTTGACATTCAAAAAAGTATATCCAGCATCTGTGATTAATGTTTGCTGGGAGATTGTGTAATTACAGGGCTGTGAATAGAGTAAATACATATGCTGCGTCTTTCTATAAAAGGTTTTCTGGGTTGCTAAATTGGGCAGTTATGTGCCGAGACGGCTGAACAAAGCCGTTTGTAAAGGTTAGTTGATTTTATTTGTTACTTCCAAAAAAAAAGGAAAACAAAAAATAAATAAATAAAAATATATAGATTACAAAATCTTCTGTGCTACTAATAACATGTCTTCAAAGAGCAGAGGAGCGATGGGGGACAAGGTGACTGCTGTTTGTATTTTATATTCCATGTGAGGTTTCACTTTAAAACATGGGGGACACCCACAGCAGGCTCTGTGGCGCAATGGACAGCGCGTTGGACTTCTAGCAAAAGCACTGAAGAAGTGATTCAAAGGTTGTGGGTTCGAGTCCCACCAGAGTCAAGGGTTTTACTTTAGGTACAATGACGGAATTCTGTTCAAAGTAATTCATTAACTTTACTCTAGTTACTGTGACAATGCAACCGCAAGGGGGCACAAGCCAGTGTCTTCTTGTGCCAGTCCCAAGTCTGGATAAATGCAGAGGGTTGTGGCAGGAAGGGCATCCGACGTAAAACACATGCCAAATCAAACATGCGAATCGTGACAAAGGCTTCCATACCGGATCGGTCGGGGCCCGGGTTAACAACGACCGCCACCAGTGCTGTTGACCTACAGGGTACCGGTGGAAATTGGACTACTGTTGGTCGAAGACGAAGAAGAAGAGGAGGAAGGTGTGTTCGTAGGCAGAGAGAGAAGAGGAAAGCTAAGAATGTAGGACTGACAGTAGGGACTTTGAATGTTGGTACTATGACAGGGAAGGCTAGGGAGTTGATCGACATGATGCAGAGAAGGAAGGTGGACATACTGTGTGTCCAGGAGACCAGGTGGAAAGGTAGCAAGGCTAGAAGCTTAGGAGCAGGGTTCAAGTTGTTTTACCATGGGTCAGATAGGAAGAGAAATGGAGTAGGAGTTATATTGAAAGAGGATTTTGTGAGGAATGTTCTAGAGGTGAAAAGAGTATCAGACAGGTTGATGAGCCTGAAGCTGGAATTTGAAGGGGTGATGTTCAATGTTGTGAGTGGTTATGCCCCACAGGTAGGATGTGAGTTAGAAGAGAAGGAGAAATTCTGGAGTGAGTTAGATGAAGTGATGCAGAGCATCCCCAGAGGTGAGAGAGTTGTCATTGGTGCAGATTTCAATGGGCATGTAGGTGAAGGGAACAGAGGTGATGAGACTGTTATGGGCAGGTTTGGCGTTCAGGACAGGAACGCAGAAGGTCAGATGGTGGTTGACTTTGCAAAGAGAATGGAAATGGCTGTAGTAAACACTTTCTTTCAGAAGAGGCAGGAACATAGGGTGACGTACAAGAGCGGAGGGAGAAGCACTCAGGTAGACTACATCTTATGTAGACGTTGTAATCTGAAAGAGATCAGTGACTGTAAAGCATTGGTAGGGGAGAGTGTAGCCAGACAACACAGGATGGTGGTGTGTAAAATGATGCTGGTGGTGAGGAAGAGAAGGAGGACTAAGGCAGAGCAGAGGACGAAGTGGTGGAAGTTGAAAAAGGAAGAATGTCGTTTAGTTTTCAGGGAGGAGCTGAGACAGACTCTGGGTGGTTTGGAGGTGCTTCCAGATGACTGGACTACTACAGCTAATTTGATCAGGGAGACAGGTAGGAGGGTACTCGGTGTGTCATCTGGAAAGAGGAAAGCGGACAAGGAGACTTGGTGGTGGAACGAGGCAGTTCAGGAGTGTATACAGAGAAAGAGGTTAGCTAAGAAGAAGTGGGACACTGAGAGGACTGAAGAGAGTAGACAGGAGTACAGGGAGATACAGCGTAAGGTGAAGATAGAGGTGGCAAAGGCCAAACAAAGAGCATATGAGGACTTGTATGCTAGGTTGGACACTAAAGAGGGAGAGGTGGATTTGTACAGGTTGGCCAGACAAAGAGATAGAGATGGAAAGGATGTGCAGCAGGTTAGGGTGATTAAAGATAAGGATGGAAATGTATTGACAGGTGCCAGTAGTGTGATGGGAAGATGGAAGGAGTACTTTGAAGAGTTGATGAACGAGGAAAATGAAAGGGAACGAAGAGTAGAAGAGGTGACTGTTGTGAAGCAGGAAGTAGCAAAGATTAATAAGAGTGAAGTGAGGAGGACATTGAAGAGGATGAAGAGTGGAAAGGCAGTTGGTCCTGATGACATACCTGTGGAGGTATGGAAGTGTCTAGGAGAGGTGGCAGTAGAGTTTTTGACTAGTTTGTTTAACAAGATCTTGGAGAGTGAGAGGATGCCAGAGGACTGGAGGAGAAGTGTACTGGTACCAATTTTTAAGAACAAGGGAGATGCGCAGAGCTGTGGCAACTACAGAGGAATAAAGCTGATGAGTCACACAATGAAGTTGTGGGAAAGAGTAGTGGAAGTTCGGCTAAGGGCAGAGGTGAACATTTGTGAGCAGCAATATGGTTTCATGCCTAGAAAGAGTACAACAGATGCAGTATTTGCTTTGAGGACGCTGATGGAGAAGTACAGAGAGGGTCATAAGGAGTTGCATTGTGTCTTCGTAGATTTAGAAAAAGCGTATGACAGGGTGCCGAGAGAGGAGCTGTGGTATTGTATGAGGACGTCTGGAGTGGCAGAGAAGTATGTTAGAGTGGTGCAGGACATGTATGAGAGCTGTAAGACAGTGGTGAGGTGTGCTGTAGGTGTGACAGAGGAGTTCAAGGTGGAGGTGGGTCTGCATCAAGGATCGGCTTTGAGCCCCTTCTTGTTTGCTCTGGTGATGGACAGACTGACAGATGAGGTTAGACAAGAATCTCCCTGGACTATGATGTTTGCAGATGACATTGTTATTTGTAGTGAGAGCAGGGAGCAGGTGGAGGAAAATCTAGAGAAGTGGAGGTCTGCTCTGGAAAACAGAGGAATGAAGCTTAGCCGCAGCAAGACAGAATACATGTGTGTGAATGAGAGGGACCCAGGTGGAACGGTGAGGTTACAGGGAGCAGAGGTGAAGAAGGTGCAGGACTTTAAGTATTTAGGGTCAACAGTTCAGAGCAACGGTGAGTGTGGAAAAGAGGTGAAGAGGCGAGTGCAGGCAGGTTGGAACGGGTGGAGAAAAGTGTCAGGTGTGTTGTGTGATAAAAGAGTATCAGCGAGAATGAAAGGAAAGGTGTTCAAGACGGTGGTGAGACCAGCAATGTTGTTCGGCTTAGAGACTGTTGCACTGAAGAAAAGACAGGAGGCAGAGCTGGAGGTTGCAGAGCTTAAGATGTTGAGGTTCTCTTTGGGAGTGACGAGGATGGACAGGATCAGGAATGAGTACATCAGAGGGACAGCTCATGTTAGATGTTTTGGAGATAAAGTCAGAGAGGCCAGATTGAGGTGGTTTGGACATGTTCAGAGGAGAAACTGTGAATATATCGGTAGAAGGATGCTGAGGTTGGAGCTGCCAGGCAGGAGGTCTAGAGGAAGACCAAAGAGGAGATTTATGGATGTAGTGAGGGAGGACATGAAGTTAGTTGGTGTGAGAGAAGAGGATGCAGAGGACAGAGTTAGATGGAGGCACATGATTCGCTGTGGCGACCCCTGAAAGGGAGCAGCCGAAAGGAAAAGAAGAAGAAGACTCTAGTTACTGTGACAATGTAGGAGTAATTATTCTGAAGTTTTACTATATTTTATCTATATTTATTTTTATTTTTCTTTGCTACAAGTCAATCGTCTCTGCAACTGAGTTGCTCTCAGAGTTTTTTTAAGTTAACATAACAAAATTGTTTTCTTCATTTCTATTCTGAAGACGCCATTGGACAGAAATGTGTCAGCCGAGATGGCATAATTGGTTTATTCCATCAAAAACAATGTTGATTTTTAAATTGTGAAATCTGAAATGAAAAATGCTTTAGAAATTCTCCTGCATTGCCTGGGAAACGACCTGGATGACAAAAAAGTAACTAGTATGTTTACATTTAAAAAATTTATTTTCTTACTTAAGACCATTTTTTAACTACTTGAGTACATTAGTTTCGTGCTGCTTCCACTTTTCCACGGAGCTTGCGGCAGGAAGGGTCATCCAGGTCACACAGTGGCTGTTTCAGCTGGGGACACCTGTGGCCCATGGGGTGGAACAGGTTGTCCACCCATCCCAAGTTTCACTCCCTCTTCTCCTCTGTCTCCACATGTTCGTCTTCAACAAGACACTAAACCCAAAATTGCTCCTGTCAGTAGCTGCATTACTATTTTTTCTATAAAGTCTTTATGAATGTTATTTTCTTCAGCGTCAGGCCCTTCGCAAGCTCTTTATTAGTGCGTTTAGGTTTGTTTGGTTGTCATGGAGATGACGTAGAAGGAATAAGGCATTTAAAAGGATTTTATATTATTTGAAAGTCGTATTTCATTTAATAACGTTAACTGAAAGACTGACAGAAGTTTTTTGCACAAACTTATCAGTGTTAACTTATTTGCTGTATATGCCTTATGTATCCTGTAACGATTCTATAACCTAGTTTCCTCTCATTAATATGCAGCCTTTTTTATGATTTAAACTCTGTGTAAACACTTCCTGGGACAACCCTTACCATCACGCTCATACACAGCAGAAGCTATGCAAGAAGTGCACGATTATGTGATGACACACAAACGGCTCAAATGTACCAACACAGAGATTTTTAAAGTGACACTTGTGCCAGTGAGCGAGTGAAAGGTGAACACTATAACACCGTTGATGTAGAGCTTGAGACTCAGAGCTGCCTCACTGTTATCTGCGCTGCACCATCTTTGCTTCGTTTTCTTCCGGTCAGGAACAAGTTTAACTTTATTCTAGACTTAAAAGAGGGAATGGGAAGCTTCCAATTACTGTGTACCTGCAAAAGCTGTACTCACATTCCCTTCGCTCCCCCTGGGTAGGAGAAAGCTGCATCGATTCAGACAGATAAGGCGCTTGACAAAATGTGAGAAAGACATAATTCCATTTGTCTTGGTCAAGCCCATCCCATGTGAAGTGTAAGTGTTGCTGCTGTCAGCTCTGCTCTACACCTGTTTGGGAGAGATAAAATCGCATCTCCTGACAGCTGCCCTTTAATCACTGCTGCTGGTGCCAGACAGAGTAGTGTGTCACTGGTGCACAGTAAACAGGCCGCCACAAAAGTCGCCACGACATCATAACTCTGCCCACGGCTTTAATAAGTGAGTCAAAGTCAAGTAAACCTCATTTTACATGGAAACCAGTGGAGAAACTTTGTTATTAAGCCCCGCTAACCTTCTCTGCAGCTCTGATCATTGCAGGATTGTGCTGTACTGGAACAAACCTATTAAGTCTCACCTGAATTACCCGAGCAGGTCAGGAATAGCTCAAGATAATCTCAAACTATGCTGCAAAATGATCCATTGTAAAAGCTTTGATTGTTCAACAGCTTCTCCAACCAGTGAAAGCAGTCACGACATCAGACACTGAAAAAAATTGGAGATGTAGCTGATGATTTGAATTCATGAGGCCAGTATTTCAGCTTTGAGTTCATCATTACTGGTTCACTAATAAGGGGGCCTGGTGACTCAGTGGTAGAGCATTGGGTTGGGATGCAGAAGGCACCCCCACCTGGCGTGGCCCCACCCAGCCACCAAAGGTGGCCCTGGTGCCAAGCCTGACCCCGGATAAAAAATTTTTAAAAATGGGACACACCTAACAATCCCATTTTAGGGGGTTAGGGGGCGTAATCGTTATATCTTGATAAGTTCCACACAGTTCTGACATCCCACCTAACGCGTTTTTTCAGGCATGGCGTGAAACTACGCCTACTCTGGAGGATACAGCTGGGTCCCCTGGCCCATTTTCCTTCAGACTGAAAAAACTGCTTGGATGAGTTGCGAAACATTTCTTACTAAGGAGAAAGAAGTCCAGAAAGAAATCCTGGATGACTGAGAAGCCACACCGACTTTCCGTCTGTTTGCATGTTCCCCCCCATGCTTGGGTGGGCTTCTTGTGGGTACTGTGGTTTCATCCCACAGTCCCAAGACATACATGCATCCAGTTGAATGCATTTCTTGGTTTTCTGTCAGCGTATTGGCCCTGAGATAGATTGGTGACCTGTGCCCGCCTCTCTCCTGGGATAGGGTCTAGCACCCCTGCGACCCCAAACAGCATACGTGGATGGATGTTAAGACGTTTACAACTGGCAGCACATCCCATTAATACCATGAAAGCTTGATCAGAAACACTGTGGTCATGTGCAATGAGAGGTTTCAGAGATTTCAACTATTAGTAAATAGGATTTATGCTCTTGGCAGCAATGA
Source organism: Channa argus (assembly GCF_033026475.1). Lineage (NCBI taxonomy): Eukaryota > Metazoa > Chordata > Actinopteri > Anabantiformes > Channidae > Channa > Channa argus. The sequence continues at coordinate 22,335,010 of NC_090204.1, forward strand.
CACCGTTATTTCATAGTAATCTGACAAATACTTGACCATATTTTAGTCCTACTATTTAAGTGCGGGCTGGTTATCGTTAACCATGTAAATGCAGTAATTTGTTTGAGAACACATTTTGCTGTAAATGTGAATTTAACCGATTTATTCAAATATTTCAAACAAGTGTCAAGACAATTATAAAAAACCTGAAAGGACTAAGACGCCAATAAACCTTCCTAAAGAAGTTCAACAGGACAAACCATCATTTTGCTTACGAGTCTAGAATCACTGTTTTCATAGCAACACAACCCCAAACATATAGATGTTAGAGGTTTGGGGAAACATGTTTAGTCGTCTTGTCTTTAACCATTCCAACATCTGCCTAGAGTAGCTAAATGATACAGGAGGCACTATTGTAGATCTGTGCTTGAAATAAATTCAATTCCCCTCGGCAAGACATCAGTTTAGTCACACATTTGATTTATGACACAGTATCCCAGTCAGACAACTCCCTGTCCTTCAATCACAAAAACTGTAGTCAATTTTCATAAGCAGAGAAAGGGGAAAATCACCTGAGGGATAAGACACACAGCCAAAAACAAGAGCCAAAACAAGACCCACGGCTGTAATATTTTAAATACCAAAGCAATTATGTCATTGCTTTGTCTAATAATGACAGACTGGCCTCAGGTTGTGCTTGGAATTCAAAAGTCAACTTCTGATTCGGAATCAACTGTTCCTCTCAACTTTGTGATATTTGCGATTATTTGACATTTTAAGATGGAGTTGACGGCCACGTGAGTGTTACCTTGGTTAGTTACACTAAGTTTCCAGGTTGGTATTTCTGCACCAAGGTTCCGATTAAAAACATTACAACGATAGCGTGCAGACAAACAAGGCTCTGTAGAACTTTGGCAGACGTCTTTAGAAGTCAGGATAATTGCTTTCCCAGCAAGTAAATGCTGCGTTCTCCTATGCTCGCAAAATGTAATAAAAAAATAAAAGTAATGTCAGTGCATTCGTCTTACACACACTGGAGGAGGAAATAAGCACTAAGAAGACTGAGATACTTATCATTTAATTTATCTTGCTCAGTATGAAATATTCCTGTAGGAATAAGTAATTATATACAGTCCACAATTCACTCTGTCTTCTGGCTGCGTTATCATATCCTGCTGAAATAAGGCCATCTTACCAGCTCACACAGAGGAGTTGGGGATACATTCCCCCTCCTTTTATGTTGGGCTGAGAAAAAGAGAAGAAAAACTGTGTCTTCGATCAAATATCATCATGCTATATTCTCTCAGCAGGGTGGGTTTTTCCATATATTTGTTACAAAAAGGCAGCTTGGTTGCAGCTGGTAATGACTTCTCAGCAGCTGTGAGTTCGACTCTCTTCTGGGTGTGTTAAGCAAGAGAAGGGAAGGAAAAATACCAAATAAAAAAAAAAAGAAGAAGAATTCTCGCACTACAAGGGCAGCTTCAAGTGGAATGCATCTCTCTTCCACCAGGAGATTGAAGCAGTGATGACATTTGGTCTTGTGGTGGAAAAACCTTCTACTTCTTTATTTCCTTGGGCTTTATGCAGTTCAAGGGGGACAGGATGATGGTTTTGATTGATAGTTTAGTCAACTTTAAGAGGCACTTGAAATTAGGTTCAGTCATCATTTATGCTGAAGAGCCAGCAAAGCACTTTGATGTGTTTTTTTTTTTTTCTCTTTGAAATAGTGCCAGTAATGCCATCCACCACCCAGCTGAGTCTCTCCAAAAGTAAATTCCCACCCACTGCGATGCCTAATATCTCAGCAATTTCTATTTAAAGAATTGATTAGATGTTTTGGGTTCCAAAATCAAAGATATAAGAAGGGCTCTTCCTCAGTACCCCCACAGATTCGAGTGGATTCGAGTGGGATTAGCTATTCATGTTTTGCTCCCTAAGCCCTTATTATGTGTTTAATGATCTTGATGCCACACGGCACGTCACACTAAATATACTTTATATAGAATATACTGACGCTCAGTAGCCTGAGATAAATAAATTGCAAATAGCAATGAATACTAAGATTTAATGAGGTAAACAACAAACAGGATTTGGTACGTTCACTCCCACCATTCCTTGATGACAAAGTTTGGACAGTGTCACTGAACTTCCTGAATGGGAATAGTGAGGAGGTGGATTGTGCCAAAGTGCAATAATATTTGAAGAATGGTTTCCAGTGATTGACTGGATTAAGCGATGAAGGCCAAAAGATCATTGGTCAGATATGATGATGTCAGGGTTTGCATATATAGCTAAATATGAAACCTCAAGGGAAAAGTCCTGCAAATACTTTGTCACTTCCAACTCATAGACGAGCACCCAGAACAGCAGACATCTGTTAAAAATTGACCATTTGGCATCGAGCACCAAAATGTGGGACGCCATGTAATAAAATGGCACAAAAGGGGCAACTAGCATGACACTGTTTTACAATTTAAACAATTGTACAAACACAGTGGTTTGATTGGGATTAGCCACAGAGATACGTGGCTTTTTTTTAGTTGTGCGAGTGCTGCAACATGTTTGTATTGTCCATGCATCAAGACTTGACCTCTGCTTTGTATATGCAACCACCAGCCCCGTCCTTCTCCCTACTAAGCACCGGCAGTCTACAGACAACCAGACCGTGTCATGTTCAAAACTGGCTCTTTCCCGTGACCCAGATGACGATGCTGTGTTTCTGATGTTTTCCTATGTTCACACTGTGTAAATACTGGGATCGTGTGGCAGTAAGGGCCAAAATGAATTGGAATAGAATCATCCAATTCACATCCAGTCATTTCGGCCACACAGTCCAGTTGGTTTTATGGGCAGGTAGGAACAAAGGACAGACTACTGCCTGTGCCCTCATCACTCAACAATGTCAGATCACACCTGTAGAAACATAGCAGTTTAGTTAGTGTAGTGCAAAAGACGTAATCATGTATGTCACACAGATCCCATTATTTTTGCAATATCAGGCTGCTACTACACTTTTGCCATCTTTAATCTCTGTAATGGGGAAACCTATGGCTCTCATTATTTATGCATGGCAAAATAGCATTAATTCAGACCTAGAGGCTTGATGAGGGCCAGACAGCTAAAATATAGCCCTGCCATCTGTAGCCACATTGTACTGGAGGACGGTGGGTAAAAATAGACGGAAGCTACATTCTCAATGTAAAATACATAGAATCCAGTTATTACCATCAGCCAAAAAGGCGGTAAAGAAAAAAAGAGTTAAAGCCACAGAAAATTAAAGATGAGCTCTCCCATTTAAGCACCGCTGAATCTTTGACCACGTCTGTATAGATTTTGCACGCTGATAGTTATCACGACAGTTGATAGATAATGAAGGATGCAGTTCATTAGCTCAACGAGTCTCCTTACTCACCATCTCCTAAATCTTCGATGCCTTTTGTGCGTCCCCCGTCAATAAGTGCACCACCAATAGCGAACCGCGCGCTGTACGCAATGAATTCTTTCTATTCAGTTCATCAACAATATTACTGCGGGAGGAAGCTGATGGGCAGAGGAAGATTAAGGAGCTGTTGAAGCTACTAAGTAGAAATCCGTTTGGACCACAATGTAGCTTTGAAGCTGATTCCCTAAAGAAGAATTTGAGGTTTTCGAGACAATTATACACATATACAACATGATTTATGTATCAAAGGAAACTTAATCCATTTTTTTTTTTTTTGGACAAACGTTGCCACTTATGACCCGCACAGCAATAATGCAGTTCTGCTGAGTGTTGCTCGACGCCATCGGCACTTGCTTCTGACAAAAGGCACCTCATTTAAATTCCCCTCCCACACTTTTCCAGGTAGTCCATGGACTTCAACTGGCAACCTTCCAGTCACAAGTTCATGTGACATGTTGACAAAAACACAAAAAAGCACACATGCAGCCACGAGTCAGAAAAAGCATTCGAATGGAATTTGGAATGTCAACAAAGCCATGCAGTTTGCTTTGTGCATTAAAATTAGCAAATTTGCCCCCCTGGCATCAAACGGCCAAGAGACGGGAAAATCAGTCCAGCTGTTCATGTTCTTTCACCCAGTTTCAGCCCCCAAGAGACGGCCTCTGCTGCTAATGGAGCACAGCAAAGGTTAGACTCACTGGTGAGCGGAACAGACCCACATGCGGTGCGACCTCTGACTCACCTCGGCGAATCCACTGCAAACACGGCCGTCTCTTCTGTTACACTCAAATGATCCAGAGCTTTATCCGAAGCCCTGCGCTTTCTTAGAGGCTGAACATCACAGCATAAAGCCTGCAGATGGATCCCACGAGATCTTTTTCCAACGCTCCAGTGTACTTATAAACTGCTGAATTACTTTTCAAAAAGATTCATTCATTCATGGATATTAGTGTGTGAATTTGCACGTGCGCGTGGTAATGTGTGCTCAGACACTGTTCAGCATAGTGCATTTAAACGGATGTTCCTTTTCTTTTAAACTTCAAATAAAAAATCAATTGGCAGGTCATAGACGGCTTGCTTTATTTTTTTCTGTTGCATTTCTCCATGTTTTTTTTTGTTTTGTTTGTTTTTAAACGGGCCATGAGGTGCCAGGTTGTGACACGTGCACAAAAGTCAGACACTAAAAAGGAGAACAAATGTATTGTGATGTGGGTGGAATGTCAGTTAGCATCGTCGCCTCACAGCTGGGACGTCATTCGTTTGACTTGATATTTTACGAGCAGAACCAGGCCAACAGGGCCACAATCAAACATTCCTCCAGCACAAATGAGAGGTGGAATTTATGTGGTTTGCTCTGGGTCGTCCAGTTTCCGCCTGTAATTCAAAGTCCTGGAGTTACGTTGTCGGTGTGAATGGGAGTGTGAATAGTTGTCTGTCTCTGCCACTCACTCAGGTTGTATTGGCTCCAACCACTCTGACCATTCTCAAAGCCATCACGTAGCCTCAGTCAACTAAAGTAACGTTACTTTTTTGATGCGTCATGTTGCTTTTGAGAGATGTTTGATGAGGACATTAACGCCCTTGTTGCATCATAAGTGCTCTGTTTCCATTTGCAGGTTATAGTTCATTTATGCTTCATTTCTGCAACTGCAATGAAAGACATACAGCTTTTATTCAGATCATTATAAGTCAAATGGGGAGTTGTATCCAAAGGTCCAAAATCTGAAAACGCAGTATATTGAAAATTGCAATTTCTACATTTCTGTGCTGTCAAAGCATTTTTATGTTTTCAAAATGCTTTAAAGCTGTTTTGGAAGTTCTGTTCCTGCCATCATGCAAAAAAAAAAAACATTCCAAACTCCAACCATTCTGGACTCTGCATAATTTAGTGAGGGAAAAAAAATCGCTACAGTCCATTCTACTGCACTCTACTCCTCCAACAGCCTTGATGAGAGAGCTGCATGTAGCCTAAGGCATTTCTTTGCCATTTTCTCTCACTCGCTCATGTGCAGAACAAGACCTTGTTCTGCTGTATAATAGATTTCCCATTCGACATGCAGATGAACACACGCGTTTAGGGAAACACAAACTCACACGTATACGACAAGTACGCCTAGATGTACAGCACTGGACGCTGGCTGACTGCACTGCAACCTCCGTGGGCTTGTTTTCTATTCACTGGTGGTGCTTTGACCAGCTTATTGGTTTAAGCCCTTTGACATGCACTCATTATGTTCTTCACATCACTATCACTGTGTCCGCGGATGAAGAGGGGGATGCCGAAGAGCCCATCAATACCTCTTGCCTTGGATGTGTTACAGTCATTCCTGCCAGCTACCCCATTTTCTGCCCTCCTTCACTTTCTCTTTCATTGGACAGAAAATGTTGATTGACCTCAATCTGCGCATCCACAAATCCTTCACAATGCAGAAGCAAGTCCTTGCTAAGAGGTGCTCATTTAAATTCTACCTTATTGCCACTGCTTAGTGTGATGTGCAGAGTGTCTGTGAATGTGTGTGTTCAATAACAGGTTGCTGCAACACAGTAAGCCTGATCAATAAGATCTTAGCCCCTAGAGTAGCTTTTGTCAAGGGTCCCGTGCGTGTTTCTGCGCATTAATCAGACCCTCAATGGTTTCACAATGTTGCGATCACAACAATTAATGTAACAATCCCCTGGGAATTATGTGCGACCCTGCAATGTAGAACATCATAAAAACATTACAACCTGCTTCACAATTTTTTCCGAAAGGTTGTCGAGAAATCACAACAATCACAAAAATCATGGAAATCATGGAGGGATTGAGTAATGCATGGCAGTGTGTGTGTGTGTGTGTGTGTGTGTGAAGCACTGCCTCTAAGAGCCTGATTTAATAGTCTTCCACATTATGTTTGTTCTAATTCCATATGCAGTCAAGAAGGTTCACCGTGTGGATCATGAAACACCTAAAGCAGAGAATTGTTGGACCAGAAGTCTGGCCTAGATAAACTACATCAAATCCCCCGGTGGGACTATTTTTTTTTTTTCCCCCTTAATTTATGATTGATAGATGCAGAAAAGCAGCACAACCCAGATATGGAAACATGGGACTGACTGTGACTTTAATAGCAATGGCAAAATTGTGATGAATTGAATCCATTCCATAATTCATCCTTTAATTAGACCGGTCCACGTCTATCCATCTTAGCTCCTGAGAGATGGATGAGATCACTGTGGTTTATTGATGAAGAGGTAGTTCTTTTTGATTGCTCTCATATTTGACTCAAATACAGTGGCTGCAGCAGTCCGCCCTCACATTAATGGGTTGCTTCAAACCCAATTTAATAATCATTATGGCTGTGAGGACAACATCATGTGTGGACACAGGAATCCTACATGTGACAATAAATAAGTAGTTATGTAATATAAAAGAATATGTAGCAAGTGGCAAGAGCCTTTCAAATGCAGTTTATTCAATTATATTAATGTTACTCTACAGAAAAGAAGGGAAGAAGTACAACTACAAGGTGAAGAAGACTGTTCTTCAATTACCAACTACAGTATATTGATTCACATTACGTTTAAAATCCCTAAGCGGATGGGGCGATATTAAAACTCCACTAACTCCAAACATAGCCACAGTATCAGTCTATAGCCAAATCATTTTTGCAGTGACAGTACTGAGACGCAATTATATAACCTTCCAGCACCTCACTCATAATCTTTTAAAGCCATTGCACTCGCATGCTGTTCTGCAATCTATGCAACTTTTAAAACTTTACACCATGTTTTCGGATGTCTGCCATCCATTTAAGCATCTGGAAATTCTCTCATGTAATTTTTCTGTTTGATAATGGGGATGCTAGCCAGCACACGTTTCTGTCACATTCTACAAAATAAATAAATAATTAAAAACCAAAACTGAAAAAAAAAAAAAAAAAAAAAAAAAAAAGAGGACAGACAGTACAAAAATACTCCGTTAAACGTGTTTGGAATTCATCCACTCCCATCAACATTCAATTGGGCTTTTAAAGACTAAGAGCATCCTCTTATCGTAAATAGAAAATCTGTTAGCAGAAAATCCATTAGAAAGAAAAAGCTTTTGACGTGAGCAAAAACTGATGAGCTTGACAAAAAATAAATAAATAAAAAATAAAAAAAAAATGAGCGGAGTGCAAATGAAGCAGAAAAACGTTGGGGGGAAATCTGGCTTTGTGCTGAGAGACAACTTATGGTAAATTAAAAAGGTGACTTCTTTTCCAAACAGGGAGCTGATCTGCTCCCCCTCCCCATCATTTGCCTCTCTTAAGCAGTCAGAGGGTGAAGTGACACCAGAACGTTGAGCGGCTTCTGAAATATGGAGTGCAACTTTATGCATTGTGCGTTTGTTCTATAACACTCACATAGTAACACATTCAGTCCGTGTGCAAACATTTTATTATTCCCCTTAGGCACGTTGCAGCAACCATGAAGAACAAGTTGTAGTACTACCAACTGAGAATCATGGGAAATCAACATTTGATTAATAGCTTCAGTCACTGGGTGATCGGCCTCCCTGATCACTGACTGTGACATTAATTTCTTCAAAACTTTTGCATGTTTTTAAATAATTTCATCATCACCTGAACGTTGGTTGCACATTTAAAAACCGGGCCCTTCTTAAAACCAGTGCTAATAATGATGGTGGCTGCAAAGGCTCTTGATAGCGGAGTCCAGGAAGTTCTGAAAACGCCGAACACGTACATCCTTTCTATAGTAACCACGCGTTAAAGTGCACAACATCTCACGGTAGAGTCGAACCCAATTCTACTGTGGAAAAGTCCTGTGCCTTGTTCCATATTTTGTCAGGAAACAAAACAGGATTTTTACTGCAAGTTTGGATATTTTTTTGTTGTCTAGCAACATATTATTGACATGTTCAGTATCAACATTCATGTTTTTCTGAAAAAACGCTACTCAGGAAAAACATGGTTGTAGTTTCGTTTCATAGAAACATAATTGACAGTTTTGGCACAGATCAACAGAACAGCAACAGCAGCAGTGAGAAAGTATTTTGTTCTGCAGGTTTCTGAGCAAGTCTTGTCCTTAGCCAATCAGAGGCCAAACTCCGCTTCAGATGCAAACATGAAACCGTATGTTGGCCATATCTATGAGACTCCACTGGCTTTGACTCAAAGTCAGTGTTTAATGCCGTGGGTGGATTGATTGGGAATCTACTGCAAGCATGATTGCCAAAAGTTGCACAGTGTAGCTTAATGTTTTAAAACATTTGTCATCATTTGTTAAATTTCATTGCAATTACGTCTAGCAACAAGTAGCTTTTTGAATACGGTTCTGATAAATCCACGTGGTTTTGGCTAAGCAACACAAACAGCCACTAGCTTGTGAAGCTGTTGATATTTCATGCGACGGCAGGTGGAGACCAAAAAAAAAAAAAGAGCTAAATTACTAAACACAGGACCAGATTTATCAGGTGGCAGGACACACAATGCGAAATTATTGCTCATGTGGCTCAGTGTTCGCTGTATGTGTAGGTATCTATAACTCATACATCAACTTTCATGTCAACCTGTGATCACACGGGCTCCTTTCTTTGCCAAATGACTCATAATAGATTCCATATGCACACACCTCAGCAGCCATGGGCTTCTAATTTTGCAGTTTGAGCATGAGAAAAGCTTTCCAGCCATGTAGCAGTGTTCAGCCTGCATCGCCTCCGTTCTGATCTCTACTTACAGCATCTCAGAACTTGCTGACAGTTGTTAAAATTATTGCCTGTGGGTGCGAGGCAAAAGCAATACATTCTTCCAAATTAATGCATGCATTGTTCACTTGACAATGATGGATTATAGGTCTAGACTGATGAGGAAGTCTGACAGAGGAATATTCAATACATTTCCATGCTGAAATGGGACATATTTTACTGTTTAACACAGCAAGGGAGCCTGTCCTGATGCTGGTAATGTCATTATAGGCAGCACAGATAAAAATGTGAGCAAGTTGAAAGCAATATAGGCCTAAATATAATTTTACATACCCATAAGATTTTAATGTAGTTTTTAAAAACACTACAAATGAGTGACAGTCCATACACCAACCTGCCCATTTCCAACGATGGCAGACAAACAATTACACCTAAGATAAGCTATTTAAATGCATAAGCAAAAGATTGATTTTAAGGGAAGAATCAAAATTACACATTTATTAATACTGAATTATGTTCCCGGGTGATCGTTGCAACGTTGCAGTTACTAGAGCAACATTATCACTGCTGCTCACAGTCATGTTCACTCGGGTTTGGTTTTAATAAAAAAAAGTGGAGTCACTGTTTCGCATTAACTTTCACACAGTGTCAGTGACAGTTTAGAGTCGCTGGAGGGTTTTTTTTGTTGTTGTTTGTTTGTTTGTTTCCTCCTATGGCCAGACAGCAGATCTGCATGGCCACCACATCTCTGAACGGCTCACTCTGCAGCCTCCACAATGATCATCAAACGGCGAGTCGCGCCTTCCAGATTGGGGCCGCCATCAAAAGGACAATCATGTGATTCAACAGTGCAGGTGACTGGTTTCCGTGCCTCGCATAAAGGATAAGGCCTCTGGCTATCCAGCCATGCACTGTTCTATTGTAGATCTGTTCAGGCAGCACTTGGCAGCCCTGTGGTGTTGGCGTTTGAAAACAGGGGTTCCCATCAGTGGCCATCTTTGAACTAAGGGGGAGGGAGTTTGCTAAGGACTTTTTCAAATGGGAAACCTGCCATCCCAATTTTTCATATCATGGCCATTAAAACACCAAAAAACTTAAAGCCATCTGTGGTGTCAGAATTGTTGGCACCCAGCAGGGAGGCTAACTAAAACTTATTTGCAATTCCAATGAGATGCTGCCTTTAGCCAGAATGATAGAGACAGTCCACTGGCAATTTGTTCATCAAGCACTTCCTAAAATGCCTGACATTTTTTTTTTTCAACAACTGTTTAAAATATTCCAAAATAAAAAAAAAATAAAAACCCGCACGAGTAATGCTGGTACAGTTCCAACAGTTTTTCAGTAATAAATATACAATCTACAGCCTGCATATTACGATTAATTATAATAAACCCTTTTAAATAAACGCACCACTCCTGTACATGGTTTATGTTTGAAGATAAACACCTTATACAGCAGCAGAACTAACATATGATCACACAGAAGAGGCTATAACAGTGGAAATTTACTGTGTGTTGAAAGACAGACTTTACGTCCAGTTGTCCACAGCTGTTCAATTGTGTCTCGTCTTTTTTATGAAGATCGTAGTGCAGCTAAAAGGAGTCTGCGTGAGGGCCTGCACAGGAACAGTGGAAGCTTAGATTACAATGGTGTGTCCTGATCCAAGGTCGTGTCTAGGTCACTCAATCAGCTCAGTATATGAAGGACAGAGGGGGTAAAACACAGAGCGGTCCAATTAAATGCCTGTGGGGACTTGTCTACCTCTCTGGGCTTTTCACTCACCCATTGGAGGCCGGGGGGAAGGTGCACGCTGGCAAATTGCGGGAACATCTTCTGTGGAGAATCGACTCAGGCGCCTGCTTCCCACCATGACACCGACACAGAAAATGATCAGGGCACTTACGGGGCTCAGCGGAGAGCCTGCCGACTGCACTCAACAATACCGTCCCCATCCGTTTTAATAAAAGGATTCAAATGAGTGAGAAGACAGCTACTGTATGTTTACACCATGCGAGCAAATAAAATGCCTAAAGAGCCTTAAGGAACTAAAATATAATCAAATCAAGGGAATCAAAGGCAGGTTTGGAATTCATTCATCCTCTTCAGATGAATTAAATTAAGTATAATTATCCAATCTATCCAATAATATTCGTTTTCTAATGGACTACAATGACTGCAGACAAACAAATATTAGGCAGAAAGGCAGTCTAGGTGTTTAGGAGGGAAACAAACTCAGAAAATAAAATCAGATCAGGTGGTTGTGGAAAGCTGTTGGTTCTTCTTTAACTGATACCACGAAAGGTAACTTTTAGTTACCTCGAGCGATGCAACACTGATGGACAAGTGCAATATTGTATCAGTTTGCAAAGTACATTTGGTTTGTAATTGGAAATATGACTCGAAGTCTGTTATAAATGAACACTCGGCTGGTGCCACAAACTTCCCATTATGACGGCAATTCAGCAGCACTTTCCAACAAACAAGCATTTAACACGGGAACTCTGATGAAGCAATTTTCTGCATCATTTGAGACCAAATAAATCACTTGAACGGAAGCGTCGTGTTGCTTCTGAGGAGTGAGTGAAAACTGCAGCTCACCAACTCCGTGTCTTCGTCTCTGACTCTGTCAAGCTCCCTGTCAGCCATGGTTGTTGCATTAAAAGCTCCTGATAGTTCCTCATAAGTTAGAAATATCAGTTGTACACTCCCCCGCAGACTTTACTTTAAATCCCATATGTTTTAAGATGCCTCATTTCTTTCTAACAATGTTCTCCTGCTGACAGGAATAATGGTTACTGAAGTCTTTTCAGACACAGAATGGGAGCACATAAAATCTTAATGATTCAACTTTAAGCAAACAGTGAAGAATATCTATTAGGCCTGTGTGGGAAAGTTGGTTTTTGAGACATGGCATCTGTTTTATCACAAGAATCCCAAAGCTCCTCGATGGAGCAGTACACATAATAGCTCATTGCATTTCCTCACATACTGTAAAAGTGTTTTGAGAGTTGTTTCAGAACACAATTGCAACCTACATAAGTTTTTGAAACTTATTAGGAAACAGTAATGGCATGATTACACATGTTTTAAATGTGTATGAATGATGGACCCAAACTAACCAGGTGAATTCAACCCGTGTGTCTTTGTGCCTAAACTCTTTTGTATATTTCGTTCATATAACACCCTCTGTTAAACAGCAATGACAACTCATCCTGACAATGTTATGTCACGTCTATATATTCTCACATTCTCACGTTACAAACTGAACTTCATGTCTAATCCATGGGTTTCAACCTGGTGTTAACAAAAACTCAGATATATGAAGCCTACAGACGGGACAAACTTCAAGTTTTTTCTTTCTTTTTTTTTTTTTTACCCCTTGAAACTCCCAAAGAAGCATAAACATATGCTTTCCTGATACAAATAACCTGTTTTACAGTCACACACACACAAACACACACACACACCTTTAACACAGACAGAATATAAGGCAGAAAGAAACATGACAAGCAACTGAACATCCAGATGTCGTGAAATCGCAGAAGACAGATGAAACTCAGTTTTAATAAGGGTAAATACATATTTTAATTTGACATGGATCAGTGGGTATGACGTTGCCTAGAGACTTGTAGCACCCGCGGAGAAGTTCACACTGGAATTATGAATTTTCACTACACATAATACATAATCAGAATGAAGTCTGTTTTTGCGGTTTTATAACATTTTCTATATATGACCTTTGTAACTGCTTTACCTTGGGAATCCAAAGTGAAAGGTGGGAAGCATTTATTATTCATACAGATGCAATTTCTGTCAAAACAAGTCTGTTACAAGGTCTTTTCATCTCAATTCCATATTATTTGGAATATCTCTCTTTGCTGTAGTTATCTTAGATTTCTCTTGCCGCATATGTTCTCCCAGAGCGTAGAAAGCTGTTCCGTCGTATTCCTAAGCGGAGAATTTGATTTTTATTGACAATCTGCCCGTTGGGAGAAGTGTAAAAGTGTGGTGAGATTTGTGTCATTCGCATGAAAAGACCTGTATGACGAGTTTGATGTTTGTAGTAGCACCTTTGTTGTGCATCCATCTTCCGCTCGCACACAAAAAAAAATGCACTTCATTTTGTTGTTCCACACATCTGTTGAATTCTGAAGCAATGTATCAAAAGGTCACAATTGCACTACGCAAGAACAAGAACAATTTAATGAAGGTTAAATAAAAGGAAACCGTGGCAGAAACCTGAGCGACAAAAATTTTGTCGCAATTACACTTTGCAATTACACTTGCAAAGAAAATGAAAGTCTTTCCTTCTTTTATGTTTCTTTTTTTTTTTTTTAAGTTGGGTTAAAGGAAAGTATTTTCACATTATGCCATGGAAGTTAAACAAAAAACAAAAAAAGAACTAACTGCTTCCAGTTGTATTTATGCATTCAAAGCTCTAAACATACAACTGAAAATAACATTTCTTTATTCCTAATTTATTCTTGTTACTATTAGTTGCCACTGCAATTTGTGAAATAACGTTTTTTAAGTAATAAATAAACTTGATTCCCTTCCGGATTATACACTTAGATAACTGTCCCCACCTGATATCAAATTTAATAGTTTTTATTACTTAAGAAACTAGCGGATCCTTTAGGATTCCGCTGCTCAGGGTGGGCCTGGCCTCCCGCACAGTGGAAGGCACAAATTGCCAGCTGGGCTCTACTAAGACTTTTTTTTTTAAGAAGACTGGACATAAACTATAAATACAACTACATAAAATATAATACAACCCCAATTCCAAAAAAGTTGGGACGATGTGTAAAACAAAGAAAAACATGATGCAAATATTATCAACTCATTTTATTCACAATAAAACCTAAACGATACATCAGATGTTGAAATTGAGATATTTTATCATTTCATGGTGAATATCAGCTCATTTTGAATTTGATGGCAGGTGATGTTTACCATTGTGTAGCATCCCCTCATCTTTTAACAACTGTCCGTCAACGTCTGGGAAGTTAGGAGCGCAGTTGCTGGAGTTTAGGAGAGGACTGTTGTCCCATCCTCGTCTGATGCGGGATTCTAGCTGCTCAACAGTTCTGTGTGTTTGTTGCTGGATTTTCCGTTTTATGATTTGCCAAATGTTTTCTTTTGGTGAAAGGTCTGGACTGCAGACAGGCCATTTCAGCCCCTGGACTCTTCTCCTGCAAAGTCATGCTGTTGTGATGGAAGCAGTATGTGGTTCAGCATTTTCTTGCTGAAATCAACAAGTCCTTGTCTGAAAGAGACGTTGTCTGGATGGGAGCACACGTTGCTCTAAAACCTCTAGGATGCCTTTCCAGATGTGTAAGCTGGCCACACCATAGGCACTAATCCCCCCCCCCATACCATCAGAGATGCAGGCTTTAGAACTGTCTGCAGACAACAAGCTGGACGGTCTATCTCCTTATCAGTCTGCAGGACACCACGGCCATTTTTTCCCAAAACAATTTTTGATTCATCTGACCACAGTACAAATTTCCATTTTGCCTGAGACCATTTTAAATGAGCTTTGGCCCAGAGAATATGGCGGCGCACTTGGACCATGTTCAGATGTGGCTTCTCCTTTGCATGATACGGCTTCAACTGACAGTATCTTTGTGGATTGTGCACAGTGAACTGTGTTCGCATACAGTGATTTCTGGAAGTGTTCCTGAGAGAATCGTGCCTGTTTTTAATGCAGTGCTGCCTGAGGGCCCAAAGATCACATGCATCCAGTTTTGACCTTCAGCTTTGTCCCTCGCACACAGAGATTCCTCCTGATTCTCTGAATCTTTTGGTGATATTACATACTGTAGATGGTCGGATCTTGGATGGACATTTTTCTGTAATTGTTTGACAATTTTTTTTTCTGCACAGTTTGTCACAGATTGGTGAACCTCTGCCCGTCTTTACATTCTAGAGGCTTTACCTCTCTGAAATGCTCCTTTTATACCCAGTCATGTCACTGATTTGTTACCAGTTAACGTAATTAGTCATCAAATTCTCCTCCATTTGCTTTTGATTTGCAGCTGTTCATTTTCCAGTCTTTTGTTGCTCCTGTTCCAACTTTTCTGAGATGTGTTGCTGTCATCAAATTTAAAATGAGCTCATACTTTATACCAAAAGTACTTCATAAGCGCAGAGCATTTAACATTTAAAAGTCAAACTGTGTTTTGTGAACCGTTCACCACCCTAACCTGGCTCCTGATAAACGGTTTTGTGTTTAAATAATACATCACTGTGTAATGTTCAGTACAGCCACAAGATGTTGTTAAGAAGTCAGACACATGTTTTTGTTGTTTTTCATGGCCGGTACAAATGAGACCGGAGGACAGTCTTGGTGTTTGTCATCCTGTGGCGGACAAAAATACCATGAATCACACTCATGGAATCTTAGTTTGAAATACTGACATGATATGTCGGGTAATTATAATTTAGTCATCATTCTTCTTAATATGTCTGCACTGAGTTACATTTCTATTTTGTCCTCTTTTCATAAACTCACTTGATGCCTGCGCATTTCGATAGAGACATTAATATGTTAAGTATTAAGGTGAACTTCAAAAACCTGAGCAGACCGGAGAAAAAGTTCTAATCATCAAGAGTTATTGCGAATGCCTGTGTGGGTGTCCAAGGTCTCATTAGGACTTGAAGTTGCACATGCCAAGGTTGGGTACAATTGAATCAAAAACCTTGGATGCAATAATACAGAAGGAGCTTTCAGAAAATCTAATTTGCCATGTGAGCCGTGTTTTCAGGACGATACCCAAACTAGGGAACAGGCACAAATCTATAACATCCAACATTTCAACGGCCGTTTTGTTGCCATGAGTGCAAATGTAAAACTCTAACAAAGAAAACTTACAGTATATTATTTACAGGCATCAAATATGAGGAGAACCGAGCATTTAAAAGCAGATTATGACGCCAGGCTGTAAAGTCTGTTGATATTCTCATCCATCCTCTGTTCTCCCAAAGGAGCTTTTTCAGTGCTGAGTGGACTTGCTTGAAATTCTTGAAGATCTTTCACCTCTCGTCCATGAGGCTTTTTTTGTTCTGACTCAAGGGGAGAGGGGGGTGGGTGTCACCTGGATTTTAAACTCTGCTGAATCGCTAACAACCACAGAAGTGAACTGAAGAAGTCTTTTGGATGGGAGGTGAAATGTCTTCAAGAATTTTAAGCAAGTCCACTCCGCAATATTAAAATCTCTCTCTGCCTCTCTAGCTGAAAAATTCACATGGCATCACTTAGAAGAACCTTCATTTCAGATTATGTCATCTTGTTGCTCATACTATGGAGTTTGTCAAAGTGCTTTTCCAGAACTGATGAGTTCATCTGGAGGAGTTTTTCAGCTAAAAGCAGAGAAATATTTTAATAGGGGGAAGGTTAAAAGCATTAATGTACATTAAGAACCCAAACCGAAGCCATAGAGAGCAAATTTTAAAAATGGTGATGTCGCCCTTTAAGTTCTAAAATGTGAAGTGAATGTGCGTTGACATTTATTTTGGCAGTGACACAGTTGAGACTCTGTGCACCACAACACTGAATGAATGAAACATTTGAAATGAAAGTCAGCTTTAGAAATCTAGTCGAAAATATTGGTTGAACTCTGTATGAATCACAACCACAGTCCTAATTTTTTTGTGGGTAAAAATATTCAGACATAATTATAATAATTATCAGTTTTAGTTTGGGTTGTTAATCCTTTACAGTCAATCAAACATTGTTATACTTTGGGAAACAAAAAAGTCTTGGGTTGGTTTTGCAGTACAGCTCATTTTTATCTTCCATCTGCCTTGTGAAAGCAGTGAGTTTTGAAGCGTTTAGGTGAAACAGTCACAACTCTTTGACCTTTGTCTAGACAGTTAACATGAGATTCCAACATAAAATGCGACATGTAAAAACAGTTACAAGTAAAAAAAAAAAAAGTGATGTGATTAGAATTTCTAATTAAACAAAACTATTTCCCTATGCACAAAAAAAAACCCCGTCTTAATCTTCAAGAGAAAACTCGCTTTAAGCAAAAATGGACACTTCTCACTCACACAGGAGCCAGTCACTAATCACCGTGCTCTCCATTGCACCTGTAGCACCAGGTGTAGCTCGTGACTCCAGTGCCAACATGCTGCTAGAAAGCTGATGGGTGCTTCTCAATTCCGTGCCAACGCGCAGCAAGTTGCTGTCAATGTCATTTTATTTTCAAATCCCTCTGTAAGTCTGTTAGATCTCCCCTGACAACCAGGTTCATTAATACAACAGGGTCCAGTGTTGCTGCTTCAGGAGGGCTCGTTTAGTGTCAAAGAAATATATACGTGGCCAGATGAGAAGAGGGTGAAATTTTACTTGAGGCTGCTTTTATCCGAGGGCTTGTTATAGCATAATTATACGTGATAGCAGTGACCTTTACACAGAAAAACTGTTATTGGTGGTTGACTGTGAACCTGGTGAAGGAGAAAGTGGCAGAAGAGAATTCTGTGTAATTGCTGTAAACCTGCCCAGAGACTGCAGATGGAAATTATCTACGGAAGTAAATCTGGTCCGGTATAGTTTCCGTTTATGAGATTGTTGTGTGTACGTGGTCCCTGACGAATACGCTTCATAAAATGTGCTAAACACAAGCATTAAAATTACGATCAAACAATAAAATGAAAAGTTACCCGGATCTGAAAAAGGTCTTTTAATGGTTTCCAGGCCTCTTTTGCAAATGTATGGTTTGTTTGAATGTGTCGTTTGATCGCTTAAAGGGTCAAATTATGGAAAGTGTTGTGTTTGTTCTGGGCTCTGTACAGCACATTCATCAGTTGTATTTGTTTAATCATTTTTTTTTTGATTGGCTCAGTTGCTGATGATTTTCTCCTTGCTGCACCTTTTTAAGGACTAAGGGAGCAGTTAATCAGTGGAATCACCTAGTGTCATGATTGTTTGGGAGAAAACCCCTCTCCATCCACAGACCATGATTGGACTCCACTCTGCTGCAACAATCAACAAAGAACATCCAAACAGTCGTTAGTTTTTATGGGGACGTGTTGCAGCTTTTTGCCTTTTTAAAGTCTTGAACGGGTCCATTCTGACCACGTGTAGTCGACACAGAGCACTCGTGTTACTTGCGTTTGTTTAGGAAGTTCCGTAATTTCTTCTTAATGCGTGTCATCAGTCATGCAAGAGCTTTAATGATTCACTTTCAAAATGATGGATCTCATTTTAAATTTACATGAAAGAGGAGATGTTTTGCGTCTGCTGATCTACACAGCTACTGCGGACATTTTGATGAAAAGCACCTCTTCAGCTGCAATTTTCCTGCAGCACAAATGGACCTGTTGAATACATGTTGGGTCTTTTTCTGGGTGGATGAGCCGACATAAATACTTTCTTTAATGGTGCCTGGAATGATTACACCCCGTATCTTTTACCAGGGTGTGAGCTACCATTCACATTTTTGGTTAGATTTGCATAGCTTTTTAACTCGCTGCTTTGTGGGTCCGTGAGAGCCGGAGAAGAAAACACCACAGTGGCATTTGAAGCAAACATGTTTCACGTTTTCAAGTTCTGAAGAAACAAAGTAGCTTATCTTTAAAGAAAAAAAAAAAAACGAAGAAGAAAAAACAGATTTATCCATTATACTACAAATGCACCAAATATCAGCCCAACACCACTATTTAATACTGCAGAAATGTCAAAGCAAATATTATTTAATAAGCACACAGAACATACTTTCTTGCAACACTCTTCATCTAAATGGAGAAATAATTATATTTTACCCTTTTTCCATGTGGGACATGTTATGCCATTTGCACTTAGAGTCAGTATAATTAGATGCCAGAGATCTAGTAGCCCTCACCTGGGGCGTCTCCGTCCTCTGCTGCTCCTCTGGCCGGCTCACCCAGGCCCTGGAATAGAAAGCTTGGCTAGCAGATTTATGCTGGTCTTCAGTCCATTAACGTGTCCTCTTTATGTGTCCATTTGGCATAGTGGCCACTCTGCTCACCGTGCTGCTGGGACCATGCAAGATTCTTGTGCTGATGCAGGTGGACAAACTGTCAGCATAGATCAAAGTATGAAATCCGAGTTGGTCTCTTTTGTCCGGGCCTCCGTTCTACACTGCACTGAAATACACATGCTGGAGGTGTGTACAGGTTTTAGCACTTGTGCATAACAGTAAATCTGTATGCATGCATTTGCATGAGTGTGCAACTGCCCAGAAGCCCATATATTTTGATTAATGCTATACAAGTTAATTTCACACATGGCAGCAAGAGGAGACTTTTTAATTTTGTGGGCTTGAATAGCCCACAATTCGGTAATGCATTGTCAGTAAACTTAACACAGCATGCGCGTTTATAGTGAAGCAGCTCCTATTTCCAAACTGTTCTGTCATGTTGCCTTTTCTAAAAGAGGAAAGAAACGAGCCTCTGCTCTTGGTAAATTTGCATTTGAACATCTTTGAACAACTATTATCACTATTGTAAAAACAATGGGCTCAAAATGCATGTTTTTCTCACCTTTTCTTAATTAGAATTAAAAAAAAAAAAACACCAGGCTTTTCAGTTGCATTTAGAGTAAAGGTTTTATCCTGCCATCATGACTGAAATAAAATCACATTAATCTGACTTTAGCATCGAGAGCTAAATTAGGCTAGTTTTCTTACACATTTTCCCCACTCACTCTCCTCACATCACATTAAGCGGCCTGCACTTACATGGTACCTTTTTTATCTAAGCTGTGCAAAGCACTTCCCAGTGGCTTGTATTCACAACCACCAAAACTGGCAGGAGAGAAATACTTGATTTTTGCTAAAGGAGACTTTTATGTGTTGCTGGTTAACTTCTTCTCTGCAGAATTAGAGCTCCACAAAACGGACACAGCACCACAAGCTGTGTGTCAATTCATGAGCTGCATCCTTGAAGGTCGCAGCCTAAGACATGGCCTTCCTAAACCAGGAGGGCTGAACATAAATGACACAGGCTTTGGGCTATGCATGCGTCCAAATCTATTTTTGTTACCCTAGATGCAAAAAATCCTGGGATAGTTTGTCGAGGATTCACCAGTTGAAAGCCTTTGTTGCCTGTCTCAGCCAGATTTGAAAAAGTGTCAAAATGCCACAGCCTCGTTCTGACGCTGTGATACAATTGGTCTTCAAACGCAGCGTTTAAAGGAGTCCACCCCTGAATTGAGACCCAGCTGGAGTTTTAGTACTACTGGGCAAAAACATCCGACTTTTTTTCAAATTTAGCTTTCTCTAGATGTGCTAACTGGTTTTGCTAAATAGGAAATCATCAAGATGTCTGGTTAGAGTCAGCTGGTCTGGGTGGGTGCAAGTCTGGTTCAGTTAGTGCTGGCAGTCAGGAGACTAAATTGTTAAGACTAGAATTCTTAAAGGCTAATCAGACAAAACATTTGATTAGCAGCCTGGGGAAGCTTTTAGTAATTGTTTTCAATTAGATTCAAACTGTCCTGACTCATCGTCTAAAATAGGCTACGACCAACGTCCAAGCAAATGGACGAACTGGCCTTCCCTTTCTGTGTAATGTACCCACATGGATCCTTTTCTTCCCAGCGTAGCTAAGAGCAGCCTCTCTATTCTAACTAGAGCCAGAGTCTCTGTCTGTACGTCTAACTGTGTATTTTGCACGTTTAGAGAAATGATGAACGTCTATATAAAAGTTTAAAGATGTTAAGCTAACACACCCCAGTTTATGCCCAACAGTAACTACAGTTTTGACGGAAGTTAGCTTCATTTTACGTCAATTTCTCTCCGTGGGCTCCACAGTCTGCATTGTTCTGACCTCACCATCCAGAATCGGTCACCTGGCAACTCAGGTTTGCAACTCTTACGGACGTACCGACTACAAATCTGTGACAGTTGGTGGAAACGATCATGTGTGAACTGTCCAGCTTTTGAAAGCCTTCAGGTGTGTCCCCAGCTTTACATGTCCAAACCACATCCATTAAGGGCAGTTGGATGTTTTGTTCTCTTTTTGGTTTGTTTTCTCCCATGGAGGCCCACATCACAGAATTGGTGGACTTTCACACACAGATCCTGCCTTGTTTGGCTTTAAGGCTTTTAGACTCAACACTTTCCACTGGTTTTTTAACTTATGTCATGATGTGACTTTATGTTATTGTGCAGTCCAGCAGGTTCCCCTACACCCACTAACATATCAAACATTTTTCTCAAGTCAACACGCCTCCTACCACACCTCCAGGTGTGATGATGTACTTCCAGATTCACTCTGTACACGGAGTACAAGTTGTTTTTTTGTTTTTTTGAAGCCATGCACTCTGCTTTTTTACGCCTCACATTACACGATATTCAGATGCCTTTTCAAAATAGCACATATTCCGATGCTTTTTCTGAATAATTTCCCAGATTGAATAGTCGGTAATTAGTGTCATCACGTCTATTGTTGTGGCCATGCAGTTAAGTGCCATAATGAATCCACATGCAGCATCAACGTTGGTATTTTTGAAAATATTGCATTTTGCGCTTCCAGACTAATAATTGCATGTAAATAATGACAGTGATGCAACTTTATATTTATCTCGGCAAGAGAGGTGTGACATGCATTATCATTATTCTGTGTGTGTGACATCTTGTGGCAGGAAGCACATGTGGGCATGGAGAGCGCAGCATAAACAAGCAAGAAGTGTCATTGCATGGTTAATGGGTGAAGAGCTGAAAAACAACTCAGAGAGCACACAGGAACAGCTCCTAGTGAAAATGTGCAACTGCCGTCTACAATATGAATATAACATCTTTTTTTCTCAAGGAGCTCTGGCACATGGACAGTTTCATAAGAGGGAAATGAAAGACATCCATAGTATAATTGCTTTTTAGAAGGGCAGTTGGCAGTAGTAGTTTGGAAGGAATGAAGGAGAAGCATAATAATGATGAAATATCAATGAGATGATGAAAAAGTAATCATTCTGCTGTGGAAGCACAGAGCTCCAAAGATCCAAGTGCCAACACTCAGAAATCAATAAGTCTGATCCAATGTGGGACAGTTTACACATGACACATCACTCATCGCCCCATATTGGAGAGCCCACTGCCAGATTGTCATCCGGGAGACATCATCGCTGCTTGACAAGAATAATGCATCACAATGCACAGCAGCCAAAACCAAATATTAAAAAAAAACAAAAATCAAATTTAAAATCCCAAGCTTAAAAAAGAAGAGCAAACTTTTAATATAAACTCAGGTCATTCACACTTGCAGGATTGCAATGGGCCGGACACACACACCCGGCTGCTTAATGCACTGATTCATCCAAACTCCTCCACAGCCTCCATTAATTCACACAATCTTCTATTTAACCCAAGTCTATTTCACATCCACACAACCCAGTCCTTATTACACCAACTGAAAATGAGAGAAAGAGGAACATAATAATATCCATAATAGCAAATCATTCAAAAATGCATTTTACAATCACCCCGCTTTGAAAGACATCTGCTAAATAGGTAATTTGGACGTTCTGTGATGGACAATTCTGCTAACGGAGCTGAGTGAAGCCTGAGCTTACTGCTCCCAGAAGCCCAATACTTTAAAGGACTGAATACACTGTATTTGTCTTATTACCAGACTTGTCTCAATCAAGATGTCCGCTTTCATGCTGAAATGTGTAGTTACATCGGATTCAATCTCCCATCTGCATGTTTTAGCTGCGTAAATGAGGATTTCATTTATTTGAGTTTGAGTTTGGCAAATGTCCGGTTATGGGTTTTAGGTTATAGTTAGTAGTGTTTGGCGGTGATTAACAACCTGGAATTTGATTCGGTGGGCTTGCACATTACATAAAAAGTCCAACAAAATAAAATCCAAAAGAGAAATAAAATCAATCCAACAATATAATACATTAAACTCTATCTACTAATTTGATATATACCAAAACCCTTCCGAGAATTAGCGGCAAAAAATGAAAAACCTTTTGCACATAAAGCCCATATTACTTGGTGGTATGTGTTATGGAGTGTTATGGAGTCACATATATCTCGGGGGCTCATGCTGCTCTGGAACCCGCTTGTTCTAGTCTTATAATATTTCTGAGTCTTTTATCGAGACGGGAGAAAATTAAACGTGGCTGCAACATAATGGAGTTGAAAAATGTGAATACTGTTTATAGGCTGTACTTTGTATATCAATCATCTCCTTAGTCGACACAACTCACCGAATTAAAATATTCACAAAACATGACAACGCAGACTGTTTCCATAGGGAACCTAATATCTCATAACCTAATGTCTCTGCAGTACCGGACACTATTTCCTTTTCAGTCAAAAATCGCCCACACTGTGGCTGTTCTGCATATACAGAACTTGCGGGGGTAAAGAAGAATATGTGGGATGTGCATTTTCTCCTCGTGTAATTCAGGTCTATAATTTCCCGCATGTATCTGCACAGCAGAAGCTCAAAGAAGGTGGTCTTCCTCTAGTGGCTCCATGTTTTTCCTGTTCCATTGTTTGTATCCTCCACTCCCTGACACTCGCATCTCTTTGCCTCACACAGACCCACATACACACAAATGTACAATCTTTTTCTGCTGAGCTCCCACATCCACTGAGAGTGTGTCAGGGCTAGATAGCAGCGCCAGTAACCAGGACTGACAGATATTCCTCTGTGGCCGGTTCAGCGAGTGGGCAAAGAGCCCGACGCACCTGCTAGCAGGCTGCTACGTCACAGCGGTTGTCACCGGCAATCTCATTTCCCGGCTGAAGCGACTTGTACGTGGGAAGGTGTGTGTTCGTGTTTGCCTTCTTAGCAGACCTTATCTAACAAAACTGGCTAAATAGTACATTCCCATGGAGGCCCGACAAATGCATTATAAATCTATCAGCTGGTGGAATCATGGGGAACCAGCTGACCACATACTAACCTACACCCTGATAACCATATCCTAATAAAATATTAAAGGTTCATCAACCCATGTACTTTCGTTTTTACTAGCTGAAGCCTCTTACTTGAGGTTCTAATTGTTTACCTACATGATGATTTTATACGATGTAGATACAGTAGATTTAGTCTAGTTTGACTCACTAAATGTCTCATCAGTTGATATTTACTTTAGTTCTCAAAGAGCTTAATTAAAGCATGTCTTTTGTCCGTCAACAACCATGGACAAAAGGCAAATTAATACAGCTCGATTCATGTTGGATCATCCCACACACAACAACAAACTCCAAGTGTGCAATGACTGCGTGACCTGCACTTATGACAATAACCACGCCGACACAGAAGTCTACGACAACGAGCAACAACAAAAAAGGCTTTTGGTAAAGGCCAGATAGGCAGAGGCGTCTATGACAAGCCTATGTCATCACAAATAATGACTGTGAAACAAGTTCCCAACGATGTTTTCCTCCAGCAGCTGTCCTTTTGAAATCAATCCAGCACAAATAATATCCACAGTAAGGCAGCATGACATGTCCAGCTTCCAAAATGTTACATATCAAAAGCTCCAAAACAATGAAACACACCAAACTTGTGATGCAACGAGGTGACTTATTCAATAGTACCATCCGATTCTTCATCCCTGCAAACATTTCAGCCACAAATGTTCTTGTAATTGATGATGTCCCTCTCGATGGACAGTAAGGTGAGGTTTGAGAGTCTGGATCGTATTGCATTTCCTCAGACGGCTTTTAATCAGCTGCAGGGGAACTGGAACTGCATTTGCAGCGTTGACAGGTGTTTGGTAAATGTGGCACGAAACAGTGATGTTGCCCTGTGTAAATGGCTTCTATTATGTTGAACTTTAATTCTAGTTTTTGGCACATCGCAAAGAAAAAAAAATGAGGTTCAGAATGGACATTCCATTTTGTTTTTGACAAGTATGTCAATAGTAAACATGGATATTGAAAGACATTTAGGGATTGTGGATCACTTTTGTCTTTTTGACAAACGTGTGAATTTCTTTGAGCTGTGCCAAACAGGTGTCACGCGGCTGTACGTTTTTGAAGGGAGTTTGATAATATGTATGTCTGTTTGCAGTGAAGAATTCCAAAAGCACAGCAGAAAATTTGAATTCAAATGGGGCTTAGATTTGCAAAGTAGAGAGGCCCTCTTCAGTGGAGGGTGGTTGTGTTCTTTTATCCTCTCCAAGGATTCAAGTTTAGGATGCCCAAGTTCTGGATGCTCACCTGGTGCCTGACATATTATGTTAGCGTAGCCCTGATAAGTGAACAGACATTGTTCTTGCCCCGTCACATGCCTGGCTGTAGATCCGTTTACTTTTTTTAGGTGCTCTTACAAGTAAATCATAAAATGTATCAGCATTGCTGCTTGGACACTCTTTCAACTGAATAAAGCGCAAGATACTGTTGACATGTCTCTGTATGTCTCTGTATTTGGAGGGATAAGCTTCGTAATTTACAAGAGGAACGTTTCAGCTGTTGCAGAAGTGGAAAATGAGATCATCACTGTCCACATTTCATCTTTCACCACAGCAAATATGAACAGGAGTAAAAGTACCAGAGGGAGGCTTCAAGGCCTTTAAGCTGTAGACGCGAACTGCTCAATAAAAGTATTTGCTAATTGAGTCTAGTTTTACATGGAGTTTGATCCACAGTACGCTAGAAAAGAAGCATGTTGTTATTATTAACCACAATACATCAATTAAAATGTGACAGAGATGGTTTGTCCAAAAACTCAACAGGCAGGACACGTTGTTCCCCCTGACTGAGACAGATTCGAGTGCAGCGGAGAGAGGAATGAAATCCAAACTTCAACACGCTTAGCCAACATGTAGAGAGCTTTAGAGGGAAATGAGGAATTGGAGGGACATAGGCGCCACAGCCCACATTACCCTCTCTAACCTGATGGGGCTGCTGATAGGGCAGCTATGGAGTGATGAGTGAGACCTCACACGTAGGAATTCAAGGTGAATCATTTACCCAGGGATAGTATTATTGGCATACTGTGGCATAAACTGACAGTGACACTGGGGTCAGTGTTCATGCAGCGTACAGTTGTGGCTCATATCAATTTGATTCCTGACACCTCGATAAAGTCTCGATTGATACAGAGATTCAATTAAAATGGATTTAAATGGACCACGATATATGTTGTACTACACAGCTCAATCACACTCACCTGCTTCAGATATTATCAGCCACTCAATGGCTTTTTTTTTTGTCTCCAGCTGTTAACAGGGCCACATATATGGGTTAAAAAGGCTTTGCTCTACCTCCTTGTTGGTTTAGTAGGTCAAGCTCGTGCCCTGGAGTCTCGTTATGGTTGTAGTAATAAACAGAGCATCGTAGGTTTACGCACAATGATAGCTCTGTTGGTGAAAGGTCTATAGAGGCAACTGGGGGTCAAGAGGTTCGACAGTTAGTGGAGCAAATCAAGGACACTGTTGAACGACCTGTTTATTAAAACTTTAGGAGCTTTCATGAATCACTTGTCTGTGTTGTATATTGACACTGTATAAATAAAGCTGAATTGGATTCATCGCCTTAATTTGTGTAAATGTTGGGAGGAGCTGCTGCAGCTAAATTATACAACATCACCCTCATAATGGCAGAGCATTTCAGTGAGCACCGCACCACTGACGAGCAGCGTCTGGCCCACTATGGTCTGTACGGTCCGACCTTATTAAACCTTATTGATGCATGACCCCATTCATTGGCGTTGCAATGGACAAACTTCCCATTAAACAAGTCACACATTAACTTGCATCTTGATTGCTCATTTCTAAGAGACAATAATTGGACATAATTTAATTCCGATTAGAATGTGGGCTTTGACATTTGCAGCCGCAACTACTCGCTAAAATATTCTTTTAGGAACCTAATTTGTTGAAGGTAACAAATGAAAATCTGATAGTAAACAGCTTTTAATGGAAACTGCTTTATTATACCCTGCCATCCACCTTAGCCTCCGCTGCAACATTTTCACTGGACTGAAGGAACATCACACTAAATCCAACAAAATGTTGCCAATGAACATAAATTGCTGCTGCAATAATCAACTGCATTAGTTTTAATTTGTTGGGGACTGTTGCACAGGCAGCAGAACACAGCCCTCTAACAGGATTTAAATCAAATTTTAACCTCTTATATGAAAGTGGAAGTTATTCCGCAGGAAAAGTAATTGCTACCTGCGCTGTGTTCATTAGCAGTGTTATGTTTTTCCAGTCCAGAGGTTGATGTGCTCAACTGCGACAGCAAAGTAATAAGAGGTCATGCGGGATGGTGCGTGTACCAACCACAGGGGTTTTTGACTCCAGAGACTGTGGTATTTTCCCTATGTAATATGATTTTGTCTACATAGACCTTTTGAGTTATAAATATTAAGAGAAGCATGTCCGATTATCCTTCCACTTAACCAGTGGTGTAAGAAATTCTCAGATGATTTACCATATCAACATATCAAGTATCATAAGTAGTTGATCCTTTGTTACAAGCCCTGCATATAAAATTGTACTGTAGTAAAAGTACAAGAGTATTAGCTCTAAAAACCGGTTAAAGTACCAAAACTGAAAGAACTTCTTATGCATCAAATGCATGATGATGCATAGATTACTTTAATTTTGCAGCTGGTAAGAATGGCGCTTGTTCAAATTTTTGGATTCTATCTGTTGAATCTAATGACTATAATCGGAATAGTTTTATGTACTGCTGGGTAGCTCATACATTTCCAAATGGGGACTAATAAATACTCATAATTATACTGCTCTATTTTTATCTGAAAACTACCCAGGATCCCAGTTCCGGAATATAGTATTAAGTGGCTTTTATTTTTTTCAGCTTATCCCGTGAGTTCAGGGTCGCCACAGCGGATCGTTGGCCGCATGTGGATTTGGCACAGTTTTGACGCAACCCTCCCCAAATTCTACCGGGCTCGGACCCGCGCTGCACAGCTGGGGATGGGCTGTTATGGGTGCAATGCCAGGCCCAAATGTACTTTTGGTTTAAGACGGTATACGCAAAGACAACGGCAGCGGGGTGACAGGCATCCTGATTCCATGCTTCTGTGCGTAGTTTGTGAATGTCTTTGGGATTTAAAAGATTTAAAATCCACAAGGCGGCACATTAAGGCCTAATCATCTCTGACCGACAAATCAATAATTCGTCGTTAACGTTCACTTTTCCACAGCATAATCAGAAACTATGGCAGCAAACAAAGCTCCGTCTGAAATCATCTGATACTTGCCCAGTGCCAATACGTGGGATTGCATCACACATACACACATTACTTTTTGATAATGACATTCATGTAGTTGTAGCCTATTAGATCATCATTCAGTCATAACCCTTTAGAAACAGAGAAAATATACGTAGTTTCCAATGTGTCACCGGTGGTTAGCCACACCCACGCTGGTACACGCAATGCTGTCTAATTCATTGGTGCTAATTCAGGAAATAAGTTAAAATCAACTGAGAGGGAGGCACTGACCTCCTGCTCTCTGGACAAGTGTACGGGCATTTTTCCTTTGTTTCCAAAGCTAAAATACCATTTCATTCACATTAGCCTTTCGGGCTAATGTTGCCTCCTGTTGAAAGGAAAGCACAAAAAAAATTAATAAATAAATTGGAGATATTTCTGGATTTAGAGTTGTTGTGCTGGAATTACCAAAGGTATCAAACAGAGAATATTCTTTGGGTGAGATTCTCAAGGTGATGTAGTTGAAGATTAAAAAATTCCTTCTAAGGTCTATTTGACCTTACAATTTGGCTCAGTCAAAAAAAAAGCAGTAACTATGGAAAACTGTTTCTTGAAAATGTATTTGCTGTTGATTTTTTAAGATAACAGGTGGGTCTCTTACCAGGCTTATGCACACAGTTGTTGTTAAAGGTGCCAGTGTTGTATTATAGTTATGCGGTGTGTGATTCTTTGGGCTCCAACAAAGGTGTTGAATGGATTTCCTGGACTTCTGTCAGTGAAAGTGACACGTGTGTCAATTAGAATGGATTTTAGCGTCGACATGTTTTAAAAATGAGGGCTTCTAATAAAAACTAACTTTTGAAATAACCTCTGCTGCAGAACCTGCAATGGGAGTAGTTTACAATCTAATTAAAATTTTCAAAAGATTGTTCTTTTTCTTTTTCTTAACACGTTGAACCACGTATGAGCATCCTGGGGACTCTGGGTCTCTTCCTCTCTGTTTGAAAACTGTCCCATTTATGCAAACCGATCCAGCTACTCTTGCCTGTCTTGTAGAACTTGTGCTGCAACTGCGAAGGAGGGGAAACTATTATGGAGATTCATCACTGCAGTTTGTCTTCAGGGCACAACTCAACTCTGGAGAGAGAGAGAAGGAGATAATTCTGCAATGTGTCTGATGACTTGCAGATGTTATGTGTCATATGGCACAAGAGAAACAGCTTTTCAATAGACCTCTCACTGCAGTCTCAGCACTGTTGTTTGCAGGCTTCAAGAGCCAGATGTTCTGGGCACAATGAGGTGATTTGTTCATAGATATTGGAGACCTGCACTCTCTCAAGCTGGGTCTATGATTTATGAGGCATATAGGCAGGTTCAAGATCTGTGCATTTCAGATGTCAGCTGTGTGTCACCATGACATCCAAAGGCTAAAGGCAACACCCTTTATCTCCATCTTTAGAAATACAACACGGGTTTGTCAGTGTTTTCTTATTTAAGCGAGCAAAAAATGTTTAACTAAAGTCAACAAATGTATAAGTCACTGGTAAGATGGGCCTCAAACTGTTTAGTTGCGTAAATCAGGTGCCACCAATGTTATAAACCTGAATGCTACGAAGACAAAAGTGCAGCATTGTAGCTGAAACTTCCACTTACTGGCCAGTTCAGAGACAGGCCACACAGTGAATCAACAGAGTAGCAGATATGGAAATTCTCTCTGGCGCAGATTAGAGTTTTTCAATTTGAAAGAAAAAAAATAAAAAATCTCCCTGCTGTGCTGCTTTAGAAGCTTAGTGCAATATTGAGCTGATGAGACCATTCAATGATGGGGAGGAGGAGAAAAAAGGGGAAAAAAAGACAACCAACTGGACTCAGTGATGTGTTAAAACCTCGGCCAGAAAAGACGGTACGTTAAAAGCCAGAGAACTAATTAGAATAGAATGCGATATTGCACAGGCAGATCCACTGTTGCACTGCTCGTACGATGTTAACACATTATGGGCCGATTATATTCACTAGAATCAGAAAATGATGATGTAGTTCTTCAAAATATAAATAACCTCATTTGCACAGTCAATGCACAAAAATAAATCAAATTGAAATAATATATACACACAACATATCTCTGACATTAGAATAAAAACTCGATTTTATGTACAATATTTTCTCGCTCTGTTCATTCGTCTGATTTCCTTAAATCACACTTCCTCTATCCTCTATAACCCCCTATAAGCTTTAAAACAAGAATTAAATTAACACATAACTCCAGCTGCCAATAACTCTTTAATGAGAAGCAGCACGAGGGATTTCACAGTAGTTACTCCTCATGATAAAGGGATGTGTGAGATCAGTAAATACTGTAAGACCAATGCTAAGCCAAGAGTTTCCATGGTGCAATTTGAAAAAGTCCAAGCGATTATAGTCCTGTAAAGTCTCACTGATTTTGTAGCACAGCACATTTTTTTTTTTTTTTAAAGAGAAGCTCCTGACGGAACACAGACGCTCTAATTAATCATGAAGGAAAATTGGTGAAACTGATGCTTTTAAATGTACAGTAATGAAGGAGAATTTTGACCACTCAGGTGAAGAAAAATCCTGAAGCTTGAACCTTATTTTTATTAACTTAAAGCCCCCAATTTTTCCCTTTTTAAAAGAGGAAGCCACTATCTGAGGCTGTCTGCAGCAGGTTGCTCTGACATAACGGTACATTTAGGTAATAATTTCCTGAGCTTTGAAACGTTTTTCTGTGGGCAGCACACTTTGGCCCACATTCAATACGGTACTCCTAAGATGAAATGTAATCATTTTTGATTGAATAACCCCAAGATTGGCTGGCTCAGCTTTGAGTTCTGCTGCGCTCGGAGTTCCTCTGTACATCCTGTCCTCTTTTATAAATACCCGCCGTGCACCAGGCGACAGGCAAACTTAGGTCTGAATCATCTCGTCGCCCCGGCTGACTGGAAAAAATGTAAATCTTTATTCAAATCTATTCATTAACCTCCCACCAATGCTGTTTGCGAGCACTGACATATGTCATCACCTTGGTTCCTTTGCCGCCGGGAACTGCAGATGGTGTAAAGAAAATATTTCATGTACCATCTCTGTACCACAGCAGGAGGGGCAAAATGACTGTCAAGGAGTATCAGTGAGGATGGGGTGATAACTGCTGTGCTGCTGCTCTCGTCCTACCTCTTTTCTCCCCCCCCCCCGGCCCAAAAGCATCCATTCTTCTTTATGTAAATGTCACTATGTTACCTTATAGACCCCACAACATCCATCTCCTTGTGGAAATGCCACCGCATCAGCACCACTGTGCATCGATCCAGAGCTGAGGCTGCAGCTCTACAAAAAAAAAAAAGGGGGTCAAGAGGCACGGTGCTATTTCGAGAAGAGGTATTTCGGTGTTGCACTGCTTTAAAAGAGTTGGACGAGAAACCGTGTCAAATTCAAATGACCTCATAGAAGCAGAAAGGGGGAAGTTAATAAGAGTAAGGTGCACAAAGAGATAGACAGACACAGAGACAAATGCAGGGGAAGGGGGAAAAAAATTCGGATCTATTTTTCATTGTCTGTACACAGTGTGAGGGTGCCTGTCGTTCTGCATGATAAGGAGGAGTCCTGCTTTAGATTAATGGCCTGCTTACAGTGCAGCATGAAATCAGCACAGATGTTGTGCATGGAAAAGATGACTTTGCTGACAAGCGGTGCGTCCTTTTTGTCAACAGCAGAGACTCCCGGGCCTTACTATTGCCCCGGCAACCCCCACTGAGCCGCAACCGCCGCTGATGAATCTCTAAATCAAGGTATTTCCAGTTCTTTCTTGTTGGATTGCGCCTTCATCCCCCACAGAGCCGCCCAAGATAATTTCATCGGGGATCTCAAAGCGATTCTTTGACACGCTGAGCAATAATACTGGGTTTAGTTAGCATTGGTGAAGGACAGTTGTCGAGTGGAAAGAGCGACTTGCACAGCTCACCGTCCACCATTCACGTCTCCCGCCCCGTGAAGGTTCAGTTTATGTCACAAACGATAATAAGGAAGCAGCAATTCTAACATCTTTTACAGAGGGTGTGGTGGGAAATCTATATAAAACTAATTGGCATTTGAGTTATATCAGGACTTGAATTGCATCTGGCACGAGTGCGGTTTCAGTGTTGGGTTTGATTAAATAGCTGGACCGCCTGTTAGACACAGTTGGGCTGGCACTACTTGTCTCTGCTTACTGGCGCCTCTCCTGGGCAGTCCTTCTCTCTCCCATCTGGCACCACCGTCACTGCCAGTAAGCTTCTCACACCGTTTCTCTCTATTCCACTACGAACTTTCACTATGACAGACACATGGCAACGAAAACAGGCGCAGTTTTTTTGTTTTGTTTTTTTCATTAAAGCATTGTTCATAGTCTTAATCCTGTTCTCCTTAAATGGTCGGTCAGTTAGGGGCACTGCCGCAGCACCTGGAGGTGTTCTGCTCCGCACTTTTCTCTGCAGCCCCTTCCACCGGAGATGACGACGGTGACTCACAGACTCACGCTGAGAATGCAGGTATTTCAGACAGTCAGAAAATCGGAGTGGAATCAGGATGCTTGTGAGAAAGGACACCTAATGGCACAAATTACAGTGATTTCTATTGGTAAGAGTTGCACCGGCTCGCTGAAGGCACTGAGCTGAGGGTACATGTAAAGAGGTAGGCTGTAAAAAAAAAAACACAAAAAGAAAAAAAAACACACAAATGACTGACGGCACAAAAAGAACAGAATGTAAAAACCCAGTTCTGCAGCTCATTTGTTCCACTTGTATAGGAAGTAAGATGTATAGCTCCACTAGCAGCACTGTTGGCTGCCGAGTTATTATTTTAATGTTCCCTAAGCCTATATGATTATTCTTACATTTATTTTTTTCAGACTGAAGAAATGGAGCTGCTTCCACACGGCCACTGCAACATAACGAGCCAGTGCACTCGAGTTCTGATTAATGTCATCTGTTATGTTAAAACATCTGATGATGATCAATAAGAAAGCACTGCCCAGTAGCACATACGCACCAATTAGCCGACGTGGATCAGAGGCACGGCCCACTAAAGGG
The DNA here is from genome assembly GCF_033026475.1 of Channa argus. Taxonomy (NCBI): domain Eukaryota; kingdom Metazoa; phylum Chordata; class Actinopteri; order Anabantiformes; family Channidae; genus Channa; species Channa argus. The sequence goes on from NC_090204.1 coordinate 22,368,308, forward strand.
CCGGGATAGGAGAAAGTTCGGTGCTGGAAATGACTCTACCAATAGTTTCCTGATTTCCTATTCATTACTGACTCTCGACGATCATTGGGGTTGACTTGAAGGGTCAGTTAACCTAAATTACTTTCTTTTCTTTTTTTTCCCCTCTTATGTCTGTGCCAAAGGGTTGGTTGGAACTACTTTCTACAAAAGGAAAAAAACTCTTAAAAGTGAATTACCCAGACTTAGCAGGACACTTTTACTGGAAAGACACATCGCTGTGGACTTTTTTCCCAGTGACTTTTTTTTTTTTTCTCAGTGTTTTGAGCAGCACGATCATTAGAGTGAACTGACCCATTAAGAGCACTGATGAAAGAAATTGGTGCAATACATTTAGCTGTCCAAGACTCACAGGTTCACAGTACTTCAATTCAAAGTTTATTTTTGTCTATGCATCGCCTGCTTTTGTCCGTGCTACACATTTTTTACATTTACTCACCGAGCACTCGCTCAGATCTAATCAGCGTCAAGCACCTGACATGTTTAGCTAATGTTTTTTGATCGCGCTTCGCTGTTCGGTTTTACCCATACTGCCTTGCATCTCTACGAGCTTCCTCCCCTCTCACATCATTGCTGTCTGTTGCAGCACAAATGAGTGTACACACACACAGAGACACACCAAAAAATGCTGCAAGCTGCTCTCCCCTCTCAAGTTCTTCTGTGGCACAATAGGAGTGAAAAACAAAGTATGTTTCACACTTGTACTGTAAAATCCCTCATGAGTGAATCCAAATAGAAAATCTTTTTAATGGTTCTGTGGCTCCATGTCTCCTGCCACATCATTTAATGTGCCCGCCACTACACCGGGTGGACGGGAACCCACGGGACAGATGATTGTTTAACTTGAATAACAAAAAAAATAAATAAATGTAAAAATGACAGCTTGTGTATATGCTCAGATTTGGCTGCAAAAAGGACTAAAATTGCGGACAAAGTGAGCTCCTTGATTCCCTTCTGCAGATCTACAGGCAGTTAACAGGGAAGAGGATGATAAAAAAAGAAAGACAGGTTTGAATAACTGCTGTGTAATTTTAAGTAACAAAATGCATATGTTTAGCTTAAGCAATTATTAAGATTACAAGCCATGACTCTTCGGGAGAAGGATCACTGGGGCAGCTGGCTCAAGCAAGACCGAATGGCTATTAATAAGAAGTGAGAGGAGAAACAGACTTGTGCTAGTGTGCACAAGTTTCCAGAGTGCACTATCTATCACTAACGAGTGGTAAACAACACAGTTTAGAAATTCTCCCGAACTGAACATTGCAGGGCCTTTATCTGATTGCCGTCTAATGTACAAAGTCAATACCATTCTAATTCCATAGTCGTTCCGTTTGGGTAAAAATTAAAATGGAAGTTGGCCATCAAGAAAAAGAAATGGCTGCGCTCTGACGTCCAGCAGCACTGCGGTAATGAAGAAAGAGATTGTCCCTTGTCCGTATGCGGTAATGCTTGAAATTCTAACTCGTGCAATTACTCATGCCCACCTCTGGCGTGGGTTCAAGTCTTGCCTTGGCCGCTCATTACATGAATCTTCCTGCGCAAATTAAGTCAATAACAGCAGAATCAATTAAATTAAAATAGATGTACTGTTTGCTTTGCATTCCTAGAGGAGCAGAGTGCCTTTGGTGAGATTTCCGTTAAGCTCAAATGTGGCAGCGCTGAACTGTTTTCCCATTATGACTCAGCAATACAAGACGTTTCCCAGGGGGAGACGAGAGAACGCCTGCGTTTACCGATAAAGAGGCGCCGAACGCTCGCTGCACCTTCGTCGCTCTGGCTGTCAGTGGAGCTTTTGCCTCTGTAACAAAATCTAAGAAGTGACTCCCCCCAGAAAAATCTGCACACAGCAGCAACAATCAAATCTGGAGATGAGTGCCAATCATGTCGGCTTTCACGTGTGCAGGGAGGGGGATGAAAAATAAAAACTCTGCTCCGTCCTATCAGAACACAGAGGCTGACAGGCCGACATAATCTCTCCGGGAGTCTGAGCTCTGTGCTGCGGATGAAGGATAAGGAAGGAGGGAGGGGGGGGGGAGATGGAGTGCTAGTGGTGGAAGGATGGATGGATGGATGGATGGATAGAAGGGAGAGATGACAGAGGACGGGTGGAGCAGTGGAGGGTGCTCCATCATGCTCTTGATATGAGATAACTAGTGTCTGAGTAGTCATCCAAAGAGATGAACGCAGACCCTGTGTACACATAAATACCTACGCAGAAAAAGACTCACACACTCACACACACACACACACACACACACATTCACACACTTGTCAGATAAGACAGCTTTGCATCAGGGATCGCTGCTCACAAGCCTGAGACCAGTGAAATCCAGTTCGAAAATCCTGCTGCTATTGATGCCAGCAGGGAGTCCTGTGAATGGCACTGTGTGTGTGTGTGTGTGTGTGTGTGTGCGCGCGATGAACAGTCATGGCTGATAAGGAGGAGCACTTCATCTCCAGATCAAGCCTTGTCCTGATGAAAACTAGTCATCTACGAGGGCACGCTGACATTTTATAGGCAGCAGTGGCTCTATACTGCACACTGTGGGACAGATGCTCTTTCCCAGCAGCATCCCAGGCTTCATTTTGCCCTTGTTGCTGATGACAGCAAATGATCCCAGGAGGGCTCCTTGATACGCACACCTCAGAAAACGAGTGCAATATGCACGTTATTTTGTTTTTCTTCATTTAATCTTTAATCAAAGCTGGAAACTCACGCAAATGCACCTGTCTTTAAATCCAGCTTCTAAGCTTTGCGCTTAGTCACTAACCTTTTTCTAACCCTTGTCTTGGAATCTGCATGGCTTGGCCCCCTAATAAAGCAGAAATGCCACAGAAGTGAAACAAGGGTTACTCAACTTTACGTTATTTCATAACACAGCGCCTCTGCATATATTTTAATATATAATCTGTGGCATTTCTGAATCGTACCTCCAGACCGGAGATAAAGACATTAAAGAGGGAGAGGGGATTAGAAGGTACAACGATCATAACAACCTCGTATCTGCAATTCTGAACATGACACCGGTGTGAGAAAAAGATTCCCGTGTGTTGTAGTCTAAAGCCTTTCATTTCCATGAGTATGGCGTTTTATTACCTCCTCCAAAATGGGGAGCATTGGTGATCGGGGATGACGATGCACGGATGCTAACGCTTATCTTTTTGACGTTCAACAAGGCTAAACTTTCTTTCTTTAGATATAGAAATACTTTTTTTTTTTATGTGTTTGCCAGGAACAATCAAATGTGTTTGAGGGATTTTTTTTTTTTTAGTTACTAAGCTGACATTGGTGTGAATGTAGGCATCACAGCACATGCTAACATGTATTATCAATGCAAAATTTACAGCATGTTACATCTTATTTATGCATATGCGTGACCAACTGTGAGCTCAATATTGCTTACAGTGATCTTATCAGAAGTTACCTTTATTCTAAAAAAGCGTGCAAACCAATTGCCGTGGAAAAACCTAGTAAATAGTTTTTCTATTTACAAATGATTATTAAGTCTAATGCACTTAAAATGTTATGTTTTTTTTTTTTTTTGAAGTTTAATCAAATTGAAAACTTTATAAACTTCAGTCACCTCACAAAAGGAGCAGCGGATGATTTTTCCAAAGGACACTTAACAGGTTAATTAAGCTGCTCTAAAAAGAATGCTGTTCGTTTTTATATCATTTTGAAAGAATTGGACGTTTTGGTTTTGAAATGTTATTTAATTTCTATTATTATTCATTTATATTTTTTCAATGTGTTTTGTCCAGCAAATGTGTGGAAACAGCTACAAGAAATGAAGCTGTGTTGAAAATCCTTTGTTTTTCTGAAATGTTTGTGTGTTTCTCAGAATAAAAGTAAATGTGTTGGATGCATATTGTCTTTGTAATGAAAAAGAGTAATGGGGCTTGCAATGCACAGCCACGGGCTGAACTGAAGCTGAGTTGCCACAAAGGGGACCGTTTAGGTGGGCCACCCTAAGATTTTCACGGGTCCCATCTGGCCACCTCCATGAGAACGAGTAAAGTTAAGTTAGGATCAACTGGCACATATAGGACTCCTGGTCCCGGTACAAAAATGTGTGCAAGTTTTGTACCGAGACCCCAACAAATGTCCTAACTTGAGGATATTTCCCTAGAATATCAGAATTCCATAATAAAAGTGTGTTGTTGGACGACAAGGGTGCAGCCAATTTAGCTCAAAGCGCCGTTCAGTACAGACGAGTGCGAGGTTTCACAGTGAAAACAGTAAAGGATCCTTTTTGCTCAGTACCCTGTGTTCGATCTGCAGTACACAATATGGAAAACGTGTCCTCTTATTTAGTGAAAGTGGTGATTCCTTAAGAAGTCTCTTTGTGAAGTTTTAGATGGAGCACTAGCATGTTTAACTGTCACCTATTGGCATCGAAAGCCTTTAAATTCACACCGAATGATACTTTCTTCACAGTAGTCTGGTTTGCGTCGAGGAACGCTCTCAACCTGTAACCTTCCTTCCCTCGACACAGCTCCAAGCACAGCTGTGGCAGCCAGGAGAGTTTAAAAATGCAATTTCCGGAAATAATGAACCAATTAAAATTAAATGACACCCATAAACACAGACTAATCTCCTCCTTCTTTGCAATTTGTAATTTATTATTTCAAAGCACTCATCTTAGCATGACTGAGTGGCTGCTGCGCTTGATACGAAAGTGCACCGCATGTTATTTATCTCACCATCTATTTTCACGTAACTATGAAAACCACCTCCTCACTCACATTTACAAACCCCCCCCCCAAAAAAATTCAGAGTCAGCCTCTAAGCCTTTAAGTATTACACACCGCATGTCATTCTCTCTGGCAGTCAAAGGTGTTTTTGCTTTAACTTAAAAGTTTATTTCAAACTCACCAGAGTAGCATTACACAGAAATATTACCCGCACTTCAAAAAAATAAATAAAACATGAAATAAATATACACACTCAAAGGGCATTTCTTCTCTACTGATGTCCTTGAACCTGACAATTTCATGGCACAGTATCTATGAATGTGTTATGATGACAGGCCCCCAGAACATAAATCCACTGCCTATGTTAGCCAGTAAATCTCCTGAACAGCTTGGGTAATGGCATCCGTCCTGTTCATGCAGATCAATCCCAGCAACCGACTAAACAAACAGGAAATAGACATTATGTGCAATCGCTGTGTACAGTACTTCACAACTAGCATCCTCTTGAGTAAATAGTTTGAGCTAAAGGTCAATTACCTTTGGCCAAGTTAGAGCAGTGCTAAGGTCAATGGTTCGATGCTTGGCCGAGCTGGAAATGGCCAAGACCGCCAATGTGTTGCCCTTGAGCAAGGCCCTTAACCTCCAACTGCTCAATGGCCAGTTCGGACTGTGGTTGTACTGGGCAGCATCCAGGTTTGACAGTGTGAAACTCGGTCAATGTCAAGAAAGTGATTAAAAAGGAGCGAGTGGGAGAGAGAGAGACCACTGATCTGCGTGAACCCTTCCTAAATAAATAAAGTTAAAAAAAAAAGACTTAGACTTGGAACTTAATTACTTCTTAATCTAAGTAATGTACTTCAAATAACTGTAGCCCTGTTGTGAGGTTGAAACAATCATTTTCCATTCATTATCATTATTTTCCTCATTCAATCCATTGCACACATAAAAATGATGTTATAGTCCGGTTTGGTTTTACTGTATATGTGCACAGACCATTAAGTTCCACAGCTCTGTGCCAAAGCTAAAAAACAGGCATTGAATAATTAGAATTTGTAACTCTGGGGTCAGACCATTTCTGAATATTCTGATGGAGACATTTTGTATATCTGGGACGTTTCTAGACTGGTCGTGTTGAGTTTCTTTGCCGCTGTGGGGATTTGCTCTTTTTGGCGTTTTACAAACAGTGGTGACTGAAACGAAGTGAATAATGTGGAGATGAGGATAGATGTTGAACAGCGACACCTGTTGAGCCAGAAGGTCTGATTGGACCAATCACAGTTGTTGCAGTCTGCTTCAGCGCAGTGTGCAGTTACATTTCTGGGCAGGTGCACATCGGGCTACGGTGTTAACTTACAGGTGTTTTAATGAAGTGGCTTTTTACTCCCAAAGCTGTAAGGTGTCACCTCACGTCGGCTCCCTGTCTTCCCCTGCCTGCTGAGGAGCTGAGCTTCAGCCAAACACTGACGACGAGAAGACACTACATCACAATCACTACAACTATGATTTAAGAGTTGCCAGTCAAGCTCATTGCTCGCTTCGAACGCCAGGGGAATTGCTCCTGGTTGAGGTCCGCGCTCGGATTTCTTCTTCACTTGTATATGCGAGTTCAATACTCTTGCTGAAGAGCTCTGGTTTAGGTTGCCACACCCAGTCACATCTAGAAAAAAAAGCGGGAAAAAAAAACTCCTTTATTACTTATCTTTGTGTTTTCCTGGCTGCTAAGTTGCTGCATAACCTCGTACTTATTGTACCCAGTTTCAAGATAACATGTGCCTTAACAGAAATGTGTACAGCGCCAAAAAAAAGAACGTTTTTGCATTATCACATTGTTGTTTATTTAACGGATGCATCCATCGAGTTCCACGCTGGCTCGGCACCGCAATAAGCTCAAACTGTGGCCACGTTTTTTTGCTCCGAGGTCTTTGCTCGGAGACTCAAAACCCTTCTGTCATCTTGGACTACAAAATTTACCCGGTTTACAAATTCTCTTTGTGCCACACTGCAGGATAAATCACAGCGGCCATAGTGGCCATTACCTCTGGTCATCTTCCAGTGTGGCATAGAACCGAGATGAAAGCCAAAAAAACGCTTCCAAGGGGATGTAAATTATTAAGTAGCAACAAGAAATCTAATTCGGAGTGATAAATGGTATTACATTAAATTAGAGTCCAAGCCTATGCAACCAATCGTTGCTCGGAGGGTATAGAGGTAATGGTGTGTATGAGTAAAGTGAATCTGTGTGTGAGCGCATTTTGATGAATGTATGCATCTCTCTGGCTGTGCCTGTAGGCCTGAGTGTGCTCCGGAGCACTGCCAGCTCCTTGTCATTGTCTTCCTCCTGACAAGACAAAAGCCCGCCCTGTCACCTTTTGCGCTAGTCATATAAAAGGTCTGTCAGGAAACCTATAATTTAAACCTCTTTTAAAGGACAGACATGCCGCTGGAAATGTAAAGCTTCTAAAAGGTGCTTCTCATCTGAGACTAAACAGTTCAAGGGATATCCAGCAACTTCTGATAATTGCAGAAATTGTGACTTTAAACCTGTATAGAGCTGCAGGATTCGATGTCTGTAAACTAGGTTCTGACGTAGCTACAAGATCTCAGCAAAAACAGGTCCATTAAGTGTGAATCAGACTCTCTAACTTCATCTGTACATTTTTTTTTTCTTCCTCTGAGACATGCTGTTATACCTTCCGCCTGTCAAAGAAAATGGAGACAGTCAGGGGTGGACTTGCCATCTGGACTAGTGGGAGTTTTCCCTGTGGGACAGTTGTCTTGTAAGCTTACAGTGAGATTGGCAACAGCGATAGGATGAAAAAAAAAAACTCTTTGATTTGGCATAAGACCGACTCTGTGCTTACAGGTGTATGTAAATGAATCGAATGTAATAATGCATTCAAACAAACACATACAAAGTAGCTGGCTGTATCTGGATGGGAAGCTGTCATCATGCCAATCAGCTTTTTCTCCATTTTGTTCACAAACTCCTCTTGTTTCCATTAGAATAAAGCTGCCCTGCCTCCCCACAAATGATCTTCCTATGAAGCTTGCTTCCTATAAATTGAAATCAGAAGCTCACTACCTAGGTAGTTTCCTCCCGGCCACACCTGAGAGTGTCCTTGGGTAAGACACTGAGCCCCTAAAATTGCCCGCGTATGCTACTTACTTGTAAGTTGCTTTGCATAAAAAGCATCTGCTAAATGATTCGTGACTAAAAATGAGGGTTGTGGTCTTGCTGTCACATGACAGAGCTGAGATCGAGTTCCCTCACCTTAACCAAGATCTCTGAGTGTCCAAACCCAACCATAAAAACATTTGATGATAGTGGATAAAAGCTGGATGTTGAAACATCAGACGCCAGAAGAGGCAGTGGATCAGTTGGTAGAGTGGCCGCCCGCTGACCTTAGGGCCGGAGGTTCGCGCCCCTCGTTCTCCCCGACCACGTGAAAGCCGAAAGACAAAAAAATAAATAAAAATAAAAAAGCCGCTTGAAATTTTTTAATAACATAGTCAGAGTCAACCTATTTATGTAGTTTACGAACCAGGCTGCGGTGAATAAGGCATCATTTGGACGATTATGACCATTTACATTAATAACCGACTTACTGCAGCCCCATTATTATATTAGAAAATGTCACCAGTTTGCAATTACATTCCTCCCAAAGCATATTTGTGGTTGCAGTTTAATTTTATAGACACATGGTGGAATTACGATAACAGCGATCGGTTGTCACTTTGCATGGCGTCGGAGGGCATTTACACTATGGAGGGAAGTTTTTGAAAGGCTCAACTTTTATGCAAACATATTTCACATCTTTGTGGCTAATGAAAAGCACTTGTCAGTGGTCCAGCTATTTAAATCTGCGTGCATGAAGGGCTGCTAAGGTGTCCATTTCCTCTAAGTGCCCTTACCAACCGTAGTGGTACATTCAGTCTTCCATGCAGTATCTAGGCATCGCTTACTGACTGAATACCTGACTGAATTCATTGGCATGATGCTGCCTTTAAATGACTGCTGAACAGACAAAAATGATAATATTAGTGTGCTGTCGCTCACTTCATCAAATATGTGCTTGAGGAACACTTTTTTGGGTCGGGCCATACGTCACACACACACTGATGAATGAAGCCAGACAACAGCTAAACAGATCTATCTTGTTTTTCTGAATTAAAACCCCTATTTTGAGCTGAGGACCTAAAGTAGATTTGAGTTAGACACATGATGTAAAGAGGCAGCTATTCATTTGATTTTTCTTTAGTGTGCAAACACAACTCGGGGCACAAGACATACAGCAGGAAGCAAAGAGAAGCAGCGTTGAGCCAGCTATAGGAGAGCTGAAGGCTGGCTCACTATCTGTTAGAGGCAGCCCTATATAATACCAGCCCACAATATTAGGTTTGATTTCAGCAATACCCTTGGTAATTCCCTTGTGTTTTTCCATCTCAGCTTCAGAGAATCCGGCAGATCTCTGAGCCAGAGGGGCAGGATCTGGCAAATGTGACAGATGTGCGAAAGTGCTTTACACTTGTGTGAATGTGAATAATCTACAACTGCTGCAAGCACAGCAGATAATAATAGTTTAAAAAAAAAAGTGTTGTGATAGGCCACCCTCATCTGTGGCACTTCATATCCACAATCAGCGATGATACCACTCAGGGATGTCTCACCAGTCATGGTGGCAATTCTGTTCATCAACGATTAAAGCTGAAGCCCTGCTTCTGCAGCACTTATGGTGCTTTATGTGGGCTGCAGCTCTTTCTTTCAGCAATCAGCTGTACAGCTGTTACATGTAGTACGCCCTAACCTGCTTTTTGAGTCTGGCTGTAAACGAGCCACATAATATTCACGTGGTTTAGCAGCGCTTCATGAAACAGCACCCTGATTTTGTTCTCAGTAAAAGGCAACAGTGTCACCCCGGACCCTCGGGAGGGAAGTTGTATTTCTATAAATGCTTAATTTGTAGTGATTCTGTCAAATTTGCCATTCGCGTTACAATGTCAGTGCACCTGGAATGGATGCTCACATGCAACGTTAAGCCACAAGATGTTTCCGTGCCTTCAGGCAGATTCCATTTTTTGTTTTTATTTTTTAATTTTTTTTTATGTAAAGACCTGTGATGCTGCTCAAATCCCCAATATTCCAGCAAAGTATGTCGTTGAAATGACCAAGGGGGATTTGATGAGGATGACCCTAGATGGCAAAAAGTTACCAGCTTATTGTTTTGTTGCTAACAGAATATGAAAGTTTCTGAGCATCTGATCTTTTGTGAAAGTATGAAGAATGACTGTGGTTTTCCTGTTTGTAATCATGCTCTTCTCGCATCAAAGCAAAATGGTGAGTCAAGTTTGATTAATCACGCTTGATGGTTTACCACTTTGTTAATGAAGGCTTGTAAAACCCCCATTAGTGCCGCTCATGTCTTAATATTTACAGTTTGTTCACTCGCTCCTTAATCAAGATGGATGGTTCACGACCTGTAAACGCAGACTATGTAGTCTGTGAGCAGCTTCCGTATACAGCCTGATTTTTATGAAAGTGTTAATATTCCAAATCAAAAGTCTCTATCAGCTCAGAGAAGAGACTCAAACTTTAATGTATGCTAACGCCTTGTTATACACAAGTATGCAAACATATATTTACCAAAAAAATACTTAACAAAAAGAAATGTCAGCGGCAATTGTTTTTGTGTTCATTGTTCATTGTTCATTGTTGGAAAACCCCCAATGGAAAATTCTTACAGAGAATATATTCATCCATTACCTGCAACAATTAATCCTGTTCAGGGTCGTGGTGGGCTGGAGCCTATCCCAGCTGTCATTGGGCGAGAGCCAGGGTACATCCAAGACAGGTCTCCGGTCTATCTCATGGCCCAACCAACAGAACAGAGACGACCATTCACACCTACAGGCAATTTAGAGTCACCAATTAACTGGAATGGAGGACCCGGTGAAAGCCCGGGCAAGCCGGGGGAAAAAGCAAACTACAGACTGAAAGCCCATAGCCAGCCATGGATTTGGACCATGGAGCTTCTAGCTGTAAGTCTAGAAGCGTTAACCACTCCACCTTTGTGCTGACTACAGGGAACATATGTATCTTTTAGCTAAAGCTAAAAGTTGGACCATAACTTTACCCACTGCTGCATCCACATAAGAGGCGCAGCGTGAATGGCATGTCAGCTGAGCAGCAACAGCAGCTCTTGTGCTCGGTGTAGATCAGGGGTGGGGAACCCATGCTCCTCGAGGCCCCCAGCCGTGCTTGTTTACCAACTGCTGTTCCAGCTTCTGACTGAACACACCTGATCCAGGTAATCAGCAGTAAGTAGGGCAGGGGTCGTTGGGGATGGGGATTGAACCTGCATTTAAAGTGGAGAACCTGCATGGGCTCCCCACCCTCGGAGTAGAGGCTACACAGGAGGCACTATGGCGCAATGGGAAGGTCCCCTGCTTTTTAAAATTGTTCGCTACTATGCTACTACTAAACTGCAATAGCATGTTATTGTACAGAACAGAATGACTGGCTGGACTACATGTATATTCCAATACTTTTGCACTCTTAAAACTAGGGTCATTGGATGCAAGAGATTCAATTGAATCAACTTTATTTATATAGCACCAATTCACAACAAACTCATCTCAAGGCATTTTACATAAAAAAGTCCAGACTACACAAGTATGTAGAAGCAACCCAACAAATCCCCCTTGAACAAGCCATAGGCAACAGCGGAGAGGAAAAACTCCCTTTAACGGGAGAAGCCTCCAGCAGAACCAGGCTCAGGGTGGGCGGCCATCTGCCTTGACCGGTTGGGGTGAGTGGAAATTGGAGAGAGAGAAAAGAGAAGGTGCGAAGTTGTTTAACATGTTTATCGAGATGTAAATGCTGTGGAATAAAAGCGGAAATTCTAAAGGGGATTGATCTGAAACTTAAAATTTGCATCTAGATTAGATAAAATTCAGATAGATAGATTAGAAGTACAAGGCAACGAAATGCAGTTTGGTATCTACCCAGAGGTGCAATAAGCTGTGCAAAACACACAGTGTCTACAGAATGTACAAGATCAACAGATGAATTGTATGGAAACATCATTTCTTTACTCATCAGTGACATACTGTCTACTGTACATGTGTTCTGTGGGCTGTGTTTCCACTTTTAGCACCACAATCTCTTTCCTCTGTGACTCACAAGCTGTTGCAACTGCTGTGGACCAATTAAACAAACAGACAATAATATCTGCATGGATTTGACAGCACGTATGACAGCTCTTGAGAGCCGATCACATCTGATTTCCTTTGGACTGTGCCACCAGCCCAACACACACGGAATGTGCATCCAAGCCGCTGAGTCTTTGGATCTGTACTGTTCTTCCTGGAGGGCAGATGACTCACTCCGTCCTCCTGTATGTACGTGTGTTTCTGTGTGTGGCTGCTGTGTGTAGTTTTTCTTTTTCATGCCTCTTCCATTCAGCCTTCATATGCTCACCTGAGGAGAGAGGCCTTACCACAGGGTTGGGGATCAATAAACTGCTGTGTTGTGCTCAGCCAGCATAGGATCTTATTTAGACAGCCTCCAAGTGGGTAGGATCAGTGGTGCACACAAGGAGAGAGGCTAAAACCAGCATCCATTATTTATTTCTTCATTTAACACTGGCAGCAGCCTCATCGCCCATTTTTTTTTTTTTTTATTCGTTCAAACACTAGTGCTGTGTGGGGTTAATTCTCTAACGGGGTTAATATCGGGAACATAATTGGATTCCTGCACCAGGACAGATGGGAGTTTGAAAGATAAGAGATGTGTTGTAAACACACTAAGCCCTGTCGCTGATAAAAGATCTATTTGTGCTGCTGGGTCTTTTGCTATTATGTCAGTGCATGCCAGAGCAGGGGGGTCTGCTGAAGCTTATTGATCTACCCTTACTTCTTCAATTAAAGGAATGAAGAATTAGCCCTTGCCAATAAAACATAACTTATTGTCTTCGCCAGCGGGGGCCCAACCCACAAGTCCGTCCATCCCTCCAACCATTTCTCTTCGTCACCGTTTATCTGGCCAAAAAGCAGACGCTGTTCTAAAGAGAGCTTAAGAACCAGCTGCTTTGTGCTATAAGAGATAAAACTTCTCAGACAGAAAAAAGGAATTCCTGAAGGTAAAATGTGGGACTTCAGTGACAGCTTTTGTCTGTATCTAGGATGGGTCCGTGTAAAACATTATACTGTCTGATAGAGAGTGACAACTCGCTGAAGGTTACACTGCATTTCAGGGTCTTTTTGCATTTTTAAATGATGGACTTGTTTACGAGCAACACATAAATGCAACACCAGCCGCTAGCATAACATTAACTGGACATTAGAGGTCACCCTCACTGATTTTGAACTTGCTTCTTTTGGTTCTAGGAGTAAATCTGATTTCCCTGTAGCACAATATTGCTCTACTCCTAGCTGAAAAAATTCCTCCACGTGATGTCACTTGGAGGAATTATGTCATCTCGTTGCTCACACTATGGAGGTTGTTATCATGGTCAACCTGCTCCTACAGAACTGCTCCAGCTGACATCATCTAAACTTCATCTAATGATGAAAAAACCTTCCAGGTGATGTCACTGGAGGAGTTTTTCAGCAAGAAGCAGAAAAATATTTTACTCTATGGTTTAATATAGAGAAATCAGTGGAACAAAAGCATTAATGCAAGCCATAGAAAGAAAGCTGAAATTTGGTGAAGTGACCCTTTAACCCTGCAAATAGCCTGGATTGACTTAGGAGTGGTCCATCTTAACAAACTGCAAGATAATCCTACTGACGATTGAAGGTGGGAGAAATTGATTTGGGTGGAGATAAATTAAATGATGAACAGTGTGATATCTACTTTTCACTGAACATTTCTTTGTAAAAATAGAATACATATCACATTTAGCCATATGCGAGCTCGTGATAAATGTTTTTAAGGTTAAATCGTTTCTATAATGGGGAGTTCCTCTAAACATGCTGGTGCTTAACAAATCCCTTCACTGGGCTCCTGCATCAAAAAATGCTAAACGATCTGTTATTAAAATATTTTGTCCACTATAATTACCACCACCACCACCACCACTGCCCGAGCATTTACTGCTAAACTATTAAGCTTTAATTTCAAAAAAAAAGAAAAAAGAGAAGGAGAAGAAATGTGTTCAGCTGCTGCACCCCCAGGGATGAAATCCGTCTTCTATTCTGTTGTAAATTGAGCACACCTAGCAGCTCACTGCAGAATAATCAGGAATTAGCGGATAAATGCAGCAACTGTGAAGAGTAATACGCGCCTTCATTGCTCCCGCACCCTGAGTTTATAAAGCACTTTCTCTCGCTCTCTCCAAGCTCGTGGCGATGCCTCTCTCTTTGAATGCAGGATTTAAAAGTCACTGGAGAAGCACAGTGGGTGAGTAAGAGGTGGGTTTTTTTTTTCATGTCACGCTATAAGCTTCCACTCAAGATATTTTCTACCCTTTTAGATCTTTGGCTTTTTTCCCCCCCTCCCCAATTTCTGAATGCATGTGAATTGGGCTTTGAAATAGCACAGAGGGAGTGTGAAGTTGATTGCTGCCTAATAAATGCGAGGGGGAAACAATTTGGGTGCCTCATAGTTTGGTGAGTAATTAAGGGCAACTGCACAGTTGCTCTTAATTAATTACCAAATATTACAAATGAACAAACTGAGGCACAAGACATCCTTAAACGATTTCTTTACTTGCTACAAAGGCTGTTTATGTCCTTCTGTTGATGAATAACGGTTTACCCTGTTTTTAGGTGGATAAATGACGGTGAAGAGTATTTGCAATGTGTATCCATTGTCACTTTTTGCCACATTTTATTTACAGCCTTTATCTTTAAAAAGGAGCCTTCCTTGGGCTGCACTGAGCTGAGGCACGAAGGCAGGGGACACAAGAGAGGCCACGGCCACCTCATCACACTACTGTCCTTCAGCAGATGGAGTTAACCCCCCAGTGCTGACGACAGCCGTCATAGCAGCTCTGGACGGCCTTGCTGAAAATTGAGTGTCAGGTATTTACTTGAGCGGATTAAATAGTGGCCTAAAGATTGTGTGGGTTATGCCTGTAATCCTGGTAATTCTGCTTCAGTGTTACTGTCCTTCACCACCATGTAAACACGACCACAAGCTGTCAGGACCACACACTTTTTATTTTTTTGTTTTCTTTACAGCAACAGACATGTTATGGCGGGCAACTCTCCATTATGTTGTTTCACCGAATTGTTGCGAAGGGATTCGGTAGAAATGCACACGTACGGCTGGTTGTTTGTGAAAAAGGAAATTCTGACCCAAATGCAGGTACAGCAGCGTATCTGCATGTGGGTCAGGATTATTTAGGCCTTTAATCTATTATTGGTGGTGTGTGTTTTTTTTTTTAATTGACTAACATGCATTTTGCATCACAAAATCTAGAGCGAATGCACTATTTGCAGTAGCAGCTTCTTAATCAAAAATGCTTCCGTTTTGGCCTCATATGGCGCCTGACAGACCTCAAATAAAGTAAGAAAATGACAACTTATAATTATAAATTCTAGATTTATAATTATTAAGTACAACGACTGGCTACTACTGTACTAAGTACAGCAAAAGATATAGGAACACCCACAATCCAAATAATTGTATTTCAGAGTCGCTGAACATGTGTCAAATATGGTTCATTAAACAGAATTTCAAATGTAAAAGTAGCTCAGTTTTACATTCTTCCACAAGCAGAAAACCATTAGCTTATAAATGCAAAGCCAACCATTTATTTAAACAAATTCATTTCATGCAAAAAGTGACAAACGAGACAGAAATCCTGGTATTATTCCTGACCACGCACAGCGATGATGTCAAAAAGTCCAGAAGAGTCATTCGCTAATGACTGGAGACTCTTTGCTGGTCAAATCTTTGATCTTATTTCATGCCTCTTCTTCTCACACAGGCTTTGCTTTCTTTAAACATATTGTTACAAATTTGCTTTGATGAGTCGGTTGTCGAACTAAGTAGTTCCTTAGCCCCTCAAGGCTGTTAAAGAAAGCGCCCACTGCACAGATGTGTCAAAGGTTAGAGATATATTGGACATATCTGTGTAAATAGTATCACATTTACAATTATATATAAAAAAAAAAAAAAACATCTATTTATTAGATCATCCCGCAGCCCATTTGATTTATCTGGACCTACACTTGTCTTTGTGCCTCTCCTGCAGTTGTCTTAGTCGCATCATAAATTCCACATATCCGCACTGCTATCTGCAAAAACTGTGCAGCACCCCATGCTGCAACCCCACCTGGCATTTTAAAATTTTATTTCCATTCCCGACAAGTTATCACAACCACAAGGAGGACCACAGAAGTCAGGTCATACACGAGGGAATGTGGTTCCATAAAACAAACAACGCCAGACCGGCCCTGCTGACCAACAAGCATGTGGGTGCACACTCATTAATCCTGAAATACATGAATTTTTCTCATATCCAAGACAATTATTTACATCAGCAACTTGGAGAGTATTTGATGGATTTGCCGGCACACTCTCTGGAAGATTGAAGCAGAAGTACAAGATGTATTTTACCTAACTTAACAGGCAGCCATTGGCTTGTATTCGTGGTCACACTTTCCAAATAAATTGGCAGACCATTGAATCCTGCCATCCATCATAGTGAACATCAAGGGTTATATTGGCGTTAATATTGCAGTTCATGCTTTTAAAGAGCAATATTCAGATTTGCATTGAACTGTATAAGAAACATACATTTAAATATTACTAAGATAAATGTGAAGTTTATATGATGTGTAGTTTGTGTGAGCTGCTCTATCTAGTAACTTGTGAAACATTTGCCAAACATATGCTTGGTAATATGAGAATTCACTTTGTCCTTTACACATCTTTATAAACATGAGTTTTCAGAGCACACTGCTGCATTGCTATTTATTACACGGTGACACACACAGTTACTGAGACAGAAAACTCACACACGTGCGTATCAGCCATTTTAGATTTAAATTTTTCTTTGCTGTGTATTAGTTATTTTCCATCACTTTCCTACGCACACAAGCAGCTAAGGCTTACTATTCAGCCAGGCACTGTTTTAGGCAATCATCAGGATGCGATGCTCATTATCCACACACTTATCTCCTTAGGAGCGACCCGAGGTCATCATTGACAAGTCTGTGACTCACCAGTGGGCACCAGGTCCCCCCACTAGCAGCAGTTATAGCCTGTAGTCACTGTATGTTGCAGGGACACACTCAGTAAACGAGTGGTCCACCACCATGAGGCACATATGCACCACAACTACAGCAGGGAGCCAACAAAACCCAGCACGACACTTCTCATTTCAGAAATCTGGCTGCAGCGACAGACTTCCATTCAGCCTCTCCCGACAGGAAGCGGCAACTAACTATCGGGTGACTTCAAACGCTGTGACAGCTTGTTCTCCGAGTACCGCGCTCCCAAACACAAGCCCGCTGAAGGTTTAGAAAGGCATTAAAGTAAAAGTAAAGCATTAAGCAGCTCATAAATGTAAATCAGCCGGCTTGTTTTTTCACTTTTATTGCTGCTTCTTGAAATGTATACACACGCATCTGAGCCAGTTGCTCGTGACAAATAACTCCGAACTGTATACACATTCATTCCCAGGCCGCACATTAACAAAAAGGATGGTGGCTGATGCATTTGAAAAGAAATGTAATTGAGGCTGCGTGCAGCGGACACTCGGATATTAATTTCTCAGAGGGCAGGGCCTGCTGCAGGGCATCAGATAAAATGTAATTAGGCCCACATTTCATTTGAGAGCTTCTGCAGTGCAAACGTCCACCCGAGGTGAGCTCAGGTCACTGCTCTGATGATAAGTAATGCTGAATGCTAAACAATGTATCAATCATTCCAGTGGGCTGCCTAACCAGAATATAGAATTCCTATGCCTTACTGTCGACGGCATATAATGGGAAGAAGGTATTCTGATACTTTACTTACTTTTAGCGCTGTTTAACCATCATGACGTCTGAAATAACAACCCCATAACTCCCCCCCCCCCCTGTATTCAATAAGTGAAGATAAGTTCAACAAAATCCTCGGAGAGATATAGCATCTCCAGTGGCAGAGCCAAATAAATAGTCTACAGTTAGAGATAACAATCCAGATCCACTTACTCACTTGTTTTAGGGCTTTGGGCTGTATCAGCAGTCTTCATCAACCATTATTTGTAACACCTCTAGGATTTTCTGTCAAGGCTGGTTTAAAAGTTGAGTTCTGCACTTTCTTGACCTTGGAAACATTAGATGAGAAAACTC
Organism: Channa argus; assembly: GCF_033026475.1. Taxonomy (NCBI): domain Eukaryota; kingdom Metazoa; phylum Chordata; class Actinopteri; order Anabantiformes; family Channidae; genus Channa; species Channa argus. The sequence goes on from NC_090204.1 coordinate 22,386,326, forward strand.
TTGCTGGATACAAGTGATTAGGTGACAAACACGTGACGTCTTCCTTGTAAACCTGTGTATAAACCGTGTAAACCATATTAGTTTTAATAAGCGCACGTCTAAGCTTAACTAAAAGTTGAATAAAGCGTTGTTTTTGCTTTCCTTATAATGCAGATGCAAGGACTCCTGCACGGCTCAACACTCAAAATAAGAGTTCAGAGTTCACAGTTTATTCACAGATTGTGCAGCAGCAAACACAAAACAAAAGCAAGCAACATGATGAAAAAAATGAAGAGTGCACTCCGGTGATAAAGGACTCCATAGGTAACATGAAGCACTTTACAGAGATGTACTGCAGCTATTGTATAATGAATGTGACATGGTCACATAGTATATAGACAAAGAGACATTTGTAGGGAGGAGGAGGGTTGGAGCAACAAAGCAGAGGACCTTTCCACAGAAAGTGTGAAACTACTTGCTGATGTAGTTGTTGTAATGAAGGTGTAGGAGCAGTTTTATAGAGCTTAACCATTTTATTTTCTGCCCGTGTGTCTTTGTGCCAAAACCCAACCGAAGCACTATGTTTGCACAACACCCAAGCGTTTTTTTTTTTTTGGGGTGTTCGGGACAAATAAATTGTGTCATGTCAGCTGCTTTTTGCCGGTGCCGTCGGAAGAGACAGCAGCTTAAATTTTCATGGAAGGCAACAAACGGGTGCAATTTCAACAGGTGCCTGCTGACCTGGAGGGGCGGGTGGGATGGTTTCAGAGGGCGGAGACAAACCACAACGTACTGTATGTGGGCATTTAGGTTGGAGGACTTGTTGCAACATGCCAAAGGCAAAAGTGCAGAGAGGCTTTTATGTGACTGAATTACCTGGAACGTTGTGTAGCGTCGGAAATAACAGGAGAGATGTGTGAGCGAACTGATAATAACCAGTTGGTCGAGTTAAACAGTGACCATGGCCGTCGTTTAAAGGCAGCACGACCTCGTCACTATACCGACTTTGCAACTCTTCAACAACCGTTTCCTCCTTTTCTCCAGAAGGACAATAGTTGTAATTCCTGCAAAGGTTAAATGGCTTTGACACTTGAACGTGAATGTCATTTTGGAGCACTTGCTGAAATGAAACAATCGGATGTTTTCCATCAGAAAGTACAACATGGGCGTCATCAGCAGACGGGTTTTGCACAAAGTGTACTAAATCTCCATTCTTCTTCTTTTCCTTCGGGCTGTTCCCTTTCAGGGGTCTCCACAGCGAATCGTGTGCCTCCATCTAACTCTGTCCTCTGCATCCTCTTCTCTCACACCAACTAACTTCATGTCCTCCCTCACTACATCCATAAATCTCCTCTTTGCTCTTCCTCTAGACCTCCTGCCTGGCAGCTCCAGCCTCAGCATCCTTCTACCGATATATTCACAGTTTGTCCTCTGAACATGTCCAAACCACCTCAATCTGTCCTCTCTGACTTTATCTCCAAAACATCTAACATGAGCTGTCCCTCTGATGTCCTCAGTCCTGATCCTGTCCATCCTCGTCTCTCCCAAAGAGAACCTCAACATCTTAAGCTATGTTACCTCCAGCTCTGCGTCCTGTCTTTTCTTCAGTGCCACTGTCTCTAAGCCGAACATCTCTGGTCTCACCACCGTCTTGAACATCTTTCCTTTCATTCTCGCTGACACTGTTTGATCAAACACCTACAGCACCTCACCACAGTCTTACAGCTCTCATACATGTCCTGCACGTCTCTAACATACTTCTCTCCAGACGTCCTCATACAATACCACAGCTCCTCTCTCGGCACCCTGTCATACGCTTTCTCTAAATCTACAAAGACACAATGCAACTCCCTATGACCTTCTCTGTACTTCTCCATCAGCATCCTCAAAGCAAATACTGCATCCGTTGGACCCTTTCTAGGCATGAAACCATATTGCTGCTCACAAATGTTCACCTCTGCCCTTAGCTGAGCTTCCACTACTCTTTCCCACAACTTCATTGTGTGACTCATCAGCTTTATTCCTCTGTAGTTGCCACAGCTCTGCTCATCTCCCTTGTTCTTAAAAATGGGCACCAGTACACTTCTCCTCCAGTCCTCAGCATCCTCTCACTCTCCAAATCTTGTTAAACAAACTAGTCAGAAACTCTATTGCTACCTCTCCTAGACACTTCCATACCTCCACAGGTTTGTCATCAGGACCAACTGCCTTTCCACTCTTCATCTTCTACAACGTCCTCCTCACTTCACTCTTACTAATCTCTGTGCTACATCTCCATGATCCTGAGCAAACGCTATCTTCGGAAACCTACTAATTAGGTCAAAAGCTAGGCCACTTTCCACTTAATTTAGACTGCTATGTCCAATGTGGTCTAGTTCTTTCTCTTTTGACACAATTCCAGTCCATCCTCTCCTCTGTATACTCTCAAATTGAAAATATTCACAAGCTACTATATTTAAAAAAAGGGTACTGTATATTGCAAATCACAACTGATCAAACCAACCTTGGGATGGGGCTATAATAGCACTGATAGCTATCCCTTTATAGTAGTATTGTCCATCTCTTTGACACTCGATCCTTCTATCTGTCCTGGACATCTGCAAAGACACTGTTTGCTACTAGAACCCAGCCATGCTCTCACATGTGTGAAGCCCTCTGTGCTTTAGAGACTTCACAGGCTAAGCCAAAGTCAATTACTTTTACCTTCAATGGCTCCGTAAATGGTCGGCAATCATTATATTCTCAGCTTTCAGATCTGCATGCATGGTTCCATTGCTCTTCAGAAATCACTGAGTCCCACCTTAATCTGAAATCCTGACAACAACATCCCAAAGTCACCTATGTGGTGCAGTCAACATTTTTTGCTGGGTTTTACCAGAGGCAATGCCTTAACCCAACTTATTGACTTTCAGGTAAAAAAAGAAATAAAAACCTAAAGTTGTAGACAGGTTGCCTTGTCTCTTTCAGCTTAAATAGCTCTAAGAAAATAAATAACAATGGCACCGGTAAAGCTCAGTGCATGTCTTCTTTTGATATGTCTACAAATTTGCATGGGTGATGGATTAATACTGATACTTCTTTTTTTTATTTGGCATTTAGTTCGCTTGTGGATCCTGTTGATCAAACCTATTCCCATTTCTTGTTTATGTATTAAAATAAAGAAATCCAACTTTCCTTTCCTGTCTATGATGTCACGCAATATTTATTCAGTAAATCGTTCGACAAATGGCAGTTTTTGTGCTGTCTCACTGCTGCTGCTGGCTGGAGACACAAGGCACTTCCTTCCACCAGTGCACAGGCTAATGACATTAATCATAAACAGCTGCCTGCGTGTGCCACGTCCTCAATGAGTGTCAAAGAGTTTGCCCTGAATACGGTACAGTAAGTAATATTTCCATCTGCTGACAAAAACTGTGCAAATTTGTGCTTAATCCCAAAGCCTTGGATGCACAATTGGATGTAATGCATCTCTGTATATCTAATGTTATAGCCTACGTTGCACATGCAAATTCAGAGGCATTTTGTAAAGTGGGCAGATGCATTAATCTAAACGCCACATCCAACCTCCCTCATTCTCTCTCTGCACACAAAACAATCTACAATCTGTTTCCCCCATGGTGGCGCCTCTTGACTTATGCAGAACTCAAATCTTGCCAGAGTAATTTATTACTTTCCTTCGCGCGTGTTGGGCAAATCTCCGCTCTGCAGAGATGCTCACACATCATTATGCAGTACAGAGATAGTGTAACCTGGGTGACAAGTCCTGTTAGGAGTTTTATTCATGCAGTTAAGAAACTAATTCAGGAGGAATCTAAACAGATCTTTCAGCGTGTGAGCATTATAGCTCTCACCAGTGTATGGGTCAGTGGATTCACAGACATTCAGTACATCCAGAGGACTGGAAAGTCATCACCCGCTGAATCACAAGGACACAGTGAATCATGATGTGGTGTGATATTCACAGTTGTGCCTGTAGGTGCAGTAAAAAATGTACAGTGAGTTGGAAACTGGCAGTTATATATGTGCCAGTGAGTAACAAAACAAGTATGAATTTAAATGTGAATAGTATTTGCATATCGTTGAATGCATTGGAGGACACTGGCTCCCTTATTTCGCCGGTGTGCAAATTCTGTTTGTGCACGATGAGCTATTGTCTCGCATCATCTGAACAAAGATTTGGGAGCGTGCAGCTTGAATGCAGTTTTGAAATGATTGTGGGGTTGTTTTGTCTGCACTGTTCTGCAGCATAACTGGCATGAGGGGCACTAATGGCCAAAAGTTTGAATTTGCATCATTTTCCAAGTCAATTGCTGTGGCTTCTGTGCTCAAGGCTCAAGGCTCAAATATGAGCTAACAGTTTTTGTTTTACTGGGTGGATACCTTGTTGCAAGTGTGTGTGTGTGTGTGTGTGTGTGTGTTTAGGAAGGGAGGGGGGACATTTAGACTTCTTTTAAAAAGTGGTCCTTTTATCATGTGTTATTTCTTTTTACTGAATGGTCACGAAAGATGACAAACTATTCCGCCACCTTCAGAAATGAACAGAAACAGCCCAGTTGGCTGAATTTCGCTTCAGAAAACTGCCCTACTTACGGTACTTTGATAAAGTTTAGGGCCCACAGCATGTCGTTTTCTACATTTTTCAAAAGGGAAACCAATACCAGTGTGATTGCAATAAGGACTGTTGTCTATTTGATTGATTATCAGCCCAAGTTCAATGCCTCACCAGAGGTCTGGAGGTGAAACACATTTCCGGTGTGTAGTCATTTTGAAATCCTTATCCATCATACTTGTTGGCATAGTCACAAAAACATCTGCCCCACACAGTGTTCATTCAGAGGAAGAAAAAAATTGTGAAATTCACAGTCTTTGCATGAGGTAAAATTGACATTTTCTCTAGATAAGCCCACCCTGCCGCTAAGAGCTGCACTACATTTTCTGTTAGATCATGTGAAAGAGGTTTGTTGCTGCCAGCAAGTGTCATGCTGCAAATGGAGGCACCTGGATTAAGAGGTCATTCTGTCCCATTGCAATTTCGCCATTCCCTGCTGAGAGACAAGAGAGGACCTTAAGGTTTGTCTTCAGGTGTTTCGAACAAAGACGCTGAGAAAAAGGGGACAGCCATATTTGTTGTTGTTGTTGTTGCGATCACTGATTGATTTCAGAGACTAAAAGAGAGAAAATTCAGTAGAACAGATCAGCTTTTTAATAATAGCTGCAAAGCAATATGGATCCTCTTGGCTGAAGTATTATTGTTAATATCAGGCACAAAGGATTTGGAGAATGGGGAGTAAGGATGATAAAATGTGAGCGAACATGGGGGGAAATGCCTCCTGCCCATTCTCCTCGAAGGAGTTTACTCAAATTACATTTCTTTTTGCACAATAAGCAAGTTTTGCCACGTCGATAAAAGACGCCACTACAGTGAATTGTTTACTTACCCTTGCAGGTAAATCATTTCCAAATTGGTGTGGTACTAAGGCATATCCCTAGGAGCACGTACACTCTTGATCTGGCTGATTACAAAGCAAACCTTTCTGGACTGGACACGAGGTAAGAAATTTGAAGGTGGATAATTTAAAATTTGTTTTGTTGGTTTTTGCCCCGGGTATATGTCGGATGCTGTACGTGTTAAAAAAGCTTTGGAGTCAAGTGGGAGTTAGTCGACTCATTAAAGCAGAATCGCGATAGGGTCCCATTGGCTCTGAGGGCCGAGAGAAATGCGCCCGTCACTATTCCATTGCAGTTAGTAATTCTATTATAGTTATATAGTTAATACACTGCACTGTTTTGAGCCGGGTTTGCACTTTTAACTACTGCTTTGTCGGGAATTTTTACGGCATTCACATTTGTTGTATCCTCATAACGACGACTACCTGAAGCTCGGAGTGTAGCAGAGCAAGGAGAGGCAGGGTTGGGCGTAGCAGGGAGGGGTGATTGGTGCTAGCTGACTTTGCACGTCGTAGCTCTAAGTATTAAATATTTGGGAATTTGATTTTTCTTTTTTTTTTTCCTGCTCTATACCTTTTTCTGTCCAACATCTTTTTTACCAAAGGTTACAGTATCTGACTCCTTCTGTGCAGCTGTTTAAATATTACTTCCACGAGAACTTAGTGTCATGGTGACCCTGCTCATTCTCGCTCCACAGCCTCGGACGCAGACACACTCGGCCTCAGGCTGTCTACACATGATTACCAGCAGAATCACTTTGCTCCGGCATGAACCGCTGCTTTCCCACAGAGAGAGTAATAATACTCAGCCTCACTGCAGCGCTACCTTGAGTGTTGAATACTGTTTCCATTTTACATTTTTAGTGATTCTAAATTTAACCCTGTTCCGATTACAAAGATGGAGAATATCTGCGGATCTCAGGAGATCTTAGATTTGCACAGTTTCAAGGATGTTTTTTCATGGGAGTGAATCCAACACTTTAATTATATGAGTGTAAATCATTGATCTCCACACAAAAAACATGGTTAGTGTTGTGTTGCCATCTGAGCATCAGTCTTTTTCATTCTTGCGGCTGAAAACTTTTAGCATCTGTGTTGCCCTCACTGCTACGTGTCGATCACAGCCCACCTGCAGTCAAACGTGGGCATATTTTCAGCAGTTTTTTTAGCGTTTTGAACCGCAAATGACTCCCAGACGGTTCAGTCATTTCAGGATTTATTTATTTCAGTCACTTTAAGGCTGGGGCCACACTACAGAATAATCGGGCCAGATATCGAGGCTGGTCAAAACTGAGAGGGGGGCTTACAAGACCTTAACATTCCTGTCTTCCCGACTCTGAATCCTGTGGTGTGAAAGAAACAAAGGTCTGAATTATCTAGTGTTTGTTCCTAACATTAAAATTTAAATTATCTGATACCTTATGCTTGCGGTCTCCCGCTGTTTTACTTTTGGTTAAGCCTGGAAAATCAACCTACCCAGCTGCATCTCATCAGTAATGCAAAGATACAGTGTTAGGTTGCTGATGTCTTGGCTGTACATATATAGAGGCTGTTGCCATGTAATGAGTGTTTGAGAAAATCAGTCTGCAGCAGCTTACTGTGTCTGCCTAGATTTGCTTGGCCGCTGTTGGATTTCGAGAGGCTTTCCATTCACACTACCTGCATCGTACACTTGAAATGTATATTTTACAGCAGGCTGGGCTAACCGTGAGAGGATGTTTCCAAAAATGTTTAATTATTGTCCATCAGAAGGCTTAAGGGATTCTTCCAAAGCATTCTCCAATAAATCAGCGGTTACAGGAACAGCCAAAGAATGAGCCGTTTTATCACACGAGGTTGCTGCCACACATTGCTGCTCTATTTACTTCCTTACAAAAGAATTCGTCTCCCACAACACATTCTGTATTTCTTGGTAGCCCTCTGCATAACACCGCCGCTGTACTGAAGCCTTTCGGAGATCATTCTTACTTAAGGATTGGTCTTGCTAAAGGATGTTTTTCACAATAAAGCATGGTGCATTACCATGGCTGGCCTCGGTTTACAGCCCGCAGAATAAATACTTCCCACTGTCAATAAACTACCAGGTGAATGAGGAACCCCGGGAAGATTTAGAGAGAGTGGAGGGAAGTCCTGGATTATTGAGGTGTACATTTTCACTCGTACTGTGCATTTGTCTTGTTAGCCGTTCATTAATAACAAACAGGGCTTGGGAAGTAGTTTGTCAGCCCTATTGTGCTGGTCTTTTTTCATACGCCATCATTCCAACCCTTGGTGAAGTATGAGCTCTCCTCGATGACCCATAACTTCCGACTGAATCAACCTTGTGTGGGCAACACGACGAGTGCACGAATCGTAGCAATACATCAGCAGGGCTCACGTAGATATACACAGTAAACAAACACCACAGCACGACAACATATTAATTTTGTGAATTATTCATTTCCAAGCACAAACATGCAGGCTCACACATATGAAAAAGTGCAATATGTATTATGGCTTTACAACACTCTAATGGATAAAGCACAGGCTCTGCCAGAATTATTGCTTCAGTGTGTTCAACACTGCAGGGACCTCTAAAAATAAATGAGCAGGCAGACTGTAGGAAGTGTTGTTGTGTGGTTATTTAATCAGCATGCCTGTATAATACTGTAGGTTTCAGTGTTTGTCAGTGTCTGTGTTTTTTGCTATGTAAACGTGATTGGCACTTTAATGTTGTTTGAAGTAAATGCATTTGGTAGCTGCTGGCATTTATTGCATGCTTTTGTCACATTTAATTGTTAGGCTACGCATGGAGATATGAGTGGAAGCCGACGATCGTTGATATTCTGGGCCAATATTCAATCTGCCGCTTTTTGACCATCGAATTAGTATTTGCTTGCCAAAAACGAAGGGAAAAGAAAAAAAGCGAGACATGTTTTTGTACCCATTTGATACCTAATACACATAATGAAGTAAAATAAATATTGTTAAGAAAAAAAAGAAAATGTAGGAATCAAAAACGGAACGAGGGAAAAGGAGAAAGGAAACATAAGAGGAAGTGGATGAAAGAAAAGATAAAGGAAGAGAAAGAGATTAGGAGAAGCAAAAAGAGAAAAAGGAGGAGAACACGATACAGAGGAAATAACATAATTGGGAGGAAAGGAACTGAAATAGGAATAAGAGGGAACAGGAGGCAAAAGGTGACAGCAGAGGCGATATAGTGGAAAGAAAAGGAAATGAATAAAAAGACAGATAAGAAGGAAAAAGAGAAACTGACAAATGAAATAAGGAAAAGAAAATAGAATAGGGGCAGAAAAAAAAGGAGAGAGACAAAGCATAAAGGATGGGGAAGCATAGAAGAAGAAAACAAAGAAGAAGAGAGGAGGGTTACAAGGCAAGAAGGAGAAAGGACAGAGGGAAAAAAACGAAGAGAGAAGGGAAGAAGACACATAGACGCAGAGATGTGAGACAAAAACAAATCCCAGCAAATGTTGTAGATATTGACTGATTATACTTTTAATTAAACCTTAGATCTAAAATCTAAATCTATTATTATATTTTGCAGATTACAAGACAAGTCCAGACAAAGTTTTTATGTGTGCGTGCGTGCGTGTGCACGTGTGTGTGTGTGTGTGTGTGTGTGTGTGTGTGTGTGTGTGTGTGTGTGTGTGTGTGTGTGTGTGTGTGTGTGTGTGTGTGTGTGTGTGTGTGTGTGTGTGTGTGTGTGTGTGTGCGCCTGCCTGTGTGAAAGGATACATTAATAGTCTTTTTTCCCAAATCCTTTCATCTGCAGTAATAGTCTAAGCCTGGAAGTGTGGATTATATTTATGTCAGGCTGGTCTCCTAAACGTTAGCTTCACATGCAACTAAACTACAAACAGGATTCAGTTTCTGAGTAAAACATAATGGACTGGATGCTTGTTATTTATTTATTTAATAGATAACCACTATTAACCACTGCAAACCACTGAGAATTGATTTGAGTTCATTTGTATTTTCAGAAATCTGACTTTTAAATCAGAATTCTGAAAACTAAATCTAGGAATATGTTGCTTTTATGTCAAATCTGTTGTTTTAATTGCGGCCTTACACTTTTCCCAACAGTGTGTAGAGTAGAAACATATTTCAGGCTTTTACATTAACAGTCATCGTTTTTCAGGAAACGAACAATAATCCAAGCTATTACAGCTTTTTCAAAGCATATTTGCATTTGCATTTTAGTTGCAACTGTCGTTTCTTGAAGGCGGTATTGTCCGCGTACAGTGGACCGGAGTCTTCATCTATACAGAAAGACGATAATCCTTCACTTTCACCTTTATAATCACCCAGCAACAAAACTCGGGGCAGCCTGCTGTGAAGATGAGAATGTTTATCTTGGTTTGTCGCAAGCAGACAGACGGTGTCATTACATATGCTGCTGCCATCACTGCCAGCAGCTTGCCAGCACAGCCAGGCAACACTGTTGTTTTCCGTGGAAGTAATCCTCGATGGCAGAGGAAGGCAAGATTATGGAAAAGGAGATGAGGCTGTGGGCCGGCCGCGGGCACCCCCCCGAGCTTTTGTGTACCACACTGTTTTAAGTGAAGCACAGGGCTCCTCTTTAGGGGATGAAAGAATCAGTGTGTCTGTTCCTGAGCTCGCACAGAGGATGAAATGGATTTGGCTGGTTATATGGGATGGGCTGAGATGGGGACGCATTAAAAACATCTCGAATCAATGCGAGTCGAAAAGCAGATACACAGAGCATTGCCACTTGACTCCTAACAGGTACCCAAAGCAATCATCTAATGAAAGGCCCTTGAGCTCTGACAGAGGAACCTTTGCATACACAAAAACCACATGGAATAATGTTCTACAGTCATTGTCAACCCTCGCCGCCTCCCACAATGGAGTAAAAGTTGTGTCTAGCGTAGAAAAGAAAATTGTTTTCGGACAGAAAAACATAATTGACCTCCTCCACCGATTTAACGTTGCCTCACCAAAGCACGATTCGAATTTCTACTTCAAATGTATTTCTGTCCTTAAATAATTTCACTTTCTTGAGTCAATCTTAGTGGTTTCACAGACCTTGAAATGATGAAGCCACTTACAAGCAGTAGGAAATACAGTATATGTGAGCGACGGCAAGGGCATGAATCCAAGAGAGCTGCTAGTGGAAATGAAAAGAAAAGAAAAAAAAGAAAATATGAGAGGTATAAATGCTGCTGAGAGATACTTTATTTACTTTGGAAGTCCAAAAGTTTACAAAGTAATGACTGCGGCAAAAGGCATGACATTTTAATTTAATAGGAAGAGAAAAGACAGTGAAGGGAAGTACTGGAGGAACCCAAATAAAATGTATTGTCTGAAGGCACAGAGCAGTGCAATAAAAAATACTGGAAAAAAACAAAACACAAAAACTACCATGCTCCATCTACAACAATATAATTTCATTGAATGTTCAGGAAAGAGGATTACAGTTTCATCAAGCTGCGTTTCATGAGGTGTATATAATGAAAAACAGTATCAGCGTTTCATAAACCCAACGTCTTATGCAGCACTGAAGACTGTCCGAGCCGAGACAGAGGACAAAGTCTTTATCTTACATGGGTCCAGTATGGAAGACGTCGAACCACTGGAGGATAGAGTGTCAGAGGTGGGATGCATTAGGCAGGATCTCGCCCTTGGTGGAAGCAAACAAGGTCAGGAAAAGCATTTGAGTTGGAGAAACTCGTGAACGGATTGTGTTGATGTCCCTAACCCAACAAACCAAACTGCATCGCAGTCAAGGATGTGGAAACACAATCTCCACGGGGCCTAAACATGGGGATATTTTTTAATAAATTGCAGCCATGGACTCTAAGATTGTCGTCTGACTTAACGGAGAAAACCCCTGATTTCAGACATAACATTTGTCTTTAGCGGAGAAGATTGACATGGATCATCTGTCGATCAGCATAATAATTCTTTCCCAACTGTGGATGAAACAACATAGATGAACGACAAAATATTGATGGTACAAACCCCAATTCTGACAAATGTGAGACTCGAAATAATTTGAAGCTGCATTATGATTCTAAATGGTGCAGAGACAACATATTCTACCCAGTCTCCTAAAAATAATTTTCTTACAAAACTAAGCTGCAAAAACCATTATGTTTGCCGAGGGCAATTACAACCACATTACGTTTCCTGTGAACATAATGAGATTATGTTTACATGTAACGTAAATGGCGAGTTGAAACAGGCGAGGCGTCAAAAAGTGCCGCTTCGTCCGGTGCCTTTGCGTTACGTGCGGACGCTGAAGGGACACGTTCCCGTCGGTGACTGACGCTCGGAGCTTTCGGTGAAGTCAATAATTCGACGCATAAATAAATGTTGTGGAACATAAAGTGAAAAGGTCTCAAAGGACAGGACACAGGACTTTTCCACGGGAGACCGAGGTTTGACTCTAGGGCAACATGTTGTTGGCTTTATTGATGATTGTCTCTCAACGTAGCGCACGTGGTTGCTATAGTAAGGAAGTACACGTGTGCCATTGTCACTGTTTTTTGTTTGGATGTAATTTGTCCTCTAACTGAACCTTGTCCTTAAGTTAACACTCAGCGCTGTTATTTCTTAACGTAACGTAATCCCGAAGCTGTTTTCTGGAACCGTAATGTAGGTTTTTTTGTGTATATACAGTTTTTCCTGTAGAGTCAAAAGGTGACGCTGAAAACCTGACGCCCACCACCCTCCCCCAACCACCTGTAACTCCCTTTTCATTAAGAAAAGTACCATTTCATTCATTCACAAAATACGTTGCAATGAAACATAAGGTTTAACTCATTACACTTACACTACTGAAATGTTGAAATGTTTTATGTAAAGCTCCTAATGTTTGATGGCTCCTTCCCAGAACTCGGCCCTTTCAACAAGTCAGATAGTCTCTCTCCTTTTTAGTGTGATGAAAGCCATCATTTCCAAACAAATATATAGAACTTTGATTTTATTAAAACCACAGGAGATGTTTTTAAATGAGACCGGGTTCAGAACAGGTGGTGAAGTTTGTGGGTCTTCTTTGCATTTGGTTGTTTCTTTGCATCGTGAAGTTTTAACTTGAACTTGTGGATACAGAGACAAACTGCCTAAAGTGATTTTCATTACAGATTCACGTCAGTTTTTAGTGCAGCGCTGCTTGAAAGCCCAAAGATCACAAACATTCAGGTGTTTTCTTTTTGTCTCGCCCCTCAAACAACCTTATGGGGGCCTGGTGGATCAAGCATCAGGTTGGGATGCAGAAGGCAGCAGGTTCGAGTCTCACCCCACCAGGTGTGGCCCCGCCCAGCCACCATGCGCAACCTTGGGCAACCCGTCCTGAGCCCGGACAAAGTGGGACGCTTGCAGCATGGAGGGCATCTGCTTTAAAAAAACAAAACAAAATCGATGTTCGAAGCACATTTGTCCCCTGAAGGGACAATGTGACAGCTGTTGTCAATCAACCTCTTTAGATATTAAATGATCCACCTGGTGTTTTTTTAGTTTTTTCTGAAACATATTGCGAGCATAAAATTAAAAAAGGAAAGCAATCAAGTTCCCAATTTAAACTTATTTTGTCTTTTTATTACTTAAAATCAAATGATTTGCTAATGATTGCTCACTTTTTATTTGCACTTTACACACACAATGTCCCATCTTTTCTGGAAAATGGGGTTTGTTTTTTATTATTATTCAAACCCCATCACTTAAATTAAATGAGAACTGGGTCTTAAAGGAAAAAACAAACAAACAATTCCTGGATAAAAGAACTAATCTTTGCTCATACTTGTGGTATTTTTGTCCTGTGATGATTATAATTTACCCATAATTATTTACCACTACACCACCGGTATCAAGCGATAAGAGCGTAGAACAAATAAACAACAGAATAAATAATGAGTAAGGGCTCTTCCGAAAACAAACACAGCTCATTGTCCTGGGGGGATTGTGCAGTATTTATTTGATTATTTGTAGAAATAGGAAGCAAAAAAGCAGAACTACTTCACAGTACAACAAATAGGAAACTTGGAGGCGAAAAAAAAGGTCCATATATAAGTCTTGAAAATTGAGTAAGACAAAGAATTCATTCCCTTGAGCTTTTAAGCCACTTCCCTCCACGGCTGTTTCTCCGATGCACAGTGTAGAAACTAATGGTAAAACTACCTGGACAAAACACATATCAAGGTGACAAGAACAGGAAGCTATTTATTTATTGTCACAGCAAAGGACTCTTTCCTCTTTCCGTGTCTCTCTAGGGTGCTTTACTGTTGCCTTATGAATTACAGCGAGGGGAGGCATTGGTACACAGTCAGAATTGCCAGATGAAACTTGGCTCAGGTCTCAAATCATCAGCGAGACACTGAATTTGTAGCTTTTTCACGGCTTGTGAAACAAATAAGGGGGCGACAGCATCTAGAGGTGCGTCGCCCGCCATTCTTCTCACCGTGCAACTGGCATTTTGTGCTGTTCTACAGACATTATGCAGAGACTTTAGCTCTGTCCCTCACTACGAGAGGTGCACAGCTTCCCCTCCCTCGCTCTCCAGGAGCCTTCGAAGGTGATGGAAGTGTTGGCACGTGGCTCTTCTGCCGGGCCAAGGAGGCGTCTTCTGATGGGAAATGGTGATAGAAACCTTGTGGTGGTGTTGCCTGTTAGCCTGTTGTGCTCTGCTGGACAGTCATTTTCTGAGCAATTTGACATGCATGGCATTTTGTTATCTAGCAAGGACACCCTGTTCAGGAAGAGTAGATTATTCACTGAATGTCAAGGAGGGATATTGTCCTACCTCCTTTCCTTAAGGGATCCAAAAATCTCAGTGACAATGATTTATTTCTGAACCCCTATGGTTTTTAGCAAATTAACACTTGAAGGTAATGACATTACAGTTATATCCACATGTCTCCATGCAGGCAAAGCTGGATTACCGATGAATTAGAGACGTGAAGTGAAGAAGTTGAGACGGATTTAAAAGGAACTAGTAGAGACAATTCGTGAAATATAGGAAAAATGATTTCACTAATTTTCCTGAGCGAATAACAAAAACATTTTTAGGGCCCTGAGATTTATTTTGTTCTTAAATAAAGATGCCGCTTGTTCAGAAAAAGTTCTTTTCCCAAACGTTTAAACTGTCTGTACAGGACCTTAAAAATGCTAAAATATGGGCCAAAGCAAAACAAAGAAGGAAAGAAATCTGGCTAACTGTGTCTGTAAGGCTGGGACCCACATGGGAGGCCTGCCCTGAAGGTTGGAAACCTTTTGGCTTTGTATGTTAGCACTGACAACTTTGGAACAGATCCAGGGAAGCAGAAACCTTTGCAGTCACTAAGCTGCTGCTGTGCGCTAACAAATGCTCGTGTAATGGCACCAGCCAGAGCTCAGGCATTCAGCACCGAAGGCAGTGACATTTCAGAGACCTCGTGGAAACTGAAGCCACAGCTTGAGTTTGGACAGGAAGCAGAATTTACTCATTTTGCCACAAATCTAACTAATATCAGACGGATGTTAAGTGGCTTTGGTTCACGATTGTGTCAAACACTGATTTCAGTGTTATCATAATATAAAAATCTTCTACTTTTTAATAATTGATAACGTAGAATATAATACATTTTTGAGAAAAATCTGATTCATTACGTCTTTCTTACTGGACCTTCTGAAGAGGAAATAGCATTACATTTTGTTAGGGCTGCAAAAGGTTCATGGTGACATTTTTTTTTTTTTTAATGTCTTTGTAGCTGCACGGTATCTAAGAGTTATGCCAGTTTTGCACCTTAACATATTTCCACTTTGACAGTGGTACAACATCATGAGCATTTTGGGAGAATTTAGAAAAATTTGATGTGTCTTATTCGGTGTAACTTGCGTAGAAACTAAACTGTAATATCCAGGAAAACCTGTGCTGGGAGAAAATAGCTGTGCCAGTATTGATGCTAAAAGAAGACACCTCTGGGTTGGAAGCATTGTGCACACAAAACAGGTTCCATTAATGGCTTCATTGTGGCACAATCTGCAGCAAAATGCAAAGCCTTTTTCCTCCCTGTCCATTTTCTATCTTAGAGAAAAATCTAGCTGTGATGTTTGTTTGGTGGCTCTTCCTGCCAAGTCCATAAAAGGTGCACGTGTCTGGGATAGAAAACAAGATTCATTAGTACCTTTTCTGGAACAGAACCAGCAGCTATATGGAACCAGAAAAAAAAAAAAATGTTAATGAGGCTCACAGTGCCACAAGCTCTAATAATGTAGGGAGAGAAATTAAATTAGCTAATAGTGTTTCCTTTGTAAACGCAATCACAATAAAACACACTTATGGAATCACAACTGCACAGATGAACATAATGTCCTCATAATGCTCAAAAACTACAACCCATGTAAACATGTTTGCTGCTATGACTAATACAGGAAAGTAAATTAAATAAATGCATCATCTCCATCCAACATCTGCCACCCGCCAGATTATTGCTCTACTGTTCTTACAGTTACTTGATTTGCTTTAGTTCAAACTGATTAACAAAAATCTTGACAACTCTGTTGATTATGGTATTTCTGACTCCCTGAGTGTTCAACAGTTTTAGGCACCATATTGGAAATACACTGGACTGGTGTGTGTGTGTGTGTGTGTGTGTGTGTGTGTGTGTGTGTGTGTGTCAGCTAACTTTGCAGTCTGCTCACACCCGCACAGCTCTCTCCTTTGGACAAACACAGCAGTCTCCTCTGTGATGGATGTGGATTAAGTGCCACCACTGTTTTTAGCCTTCTAAATATTTCTGCTCTTGCACAAATGCCTCCATGTGCTTGACTCTGGCTCTTCTGTTTGGGCCCTTTGTGTGCAATATTTGCACCTGTTCCGTCTGTCTCTTCGCCCAGCGTGTCTCTTTCCTTTCTCCGTTTTTTCGCCACAGCGATTTGTTTCTTTTCTCTGAGAGAAAACCCACTGGATACGTTCTGTGGGTGCTATGCAAATTTCCCCGACAATAGTGTGGGTGAGGGAAACATATTGCCTGTTATAGAGAAGCTGTGTATGCACACTTGTGTGGGCATCCATACGTGAGTGCAAGTTTCCCCAACTTTCCTCTTTGTAAATCTGATCTGCATGCTACATCAAAATCAGCTGCGTTTGACTTGATTATGGCTCATATAAGACGGCATTGTAGCAAGCCCATCGCACCGGGGATGCCAGAAACAATGTTCTTGGCATTTGTTTTTTTTTTTTTTCCTTTAGATTTGTTGGAATAAAGACTGGGATCTACTGCAGAGAGCAGGCTGGCCGACATCTCGCAGACAATAAGAGAAAAAGGTGGGTTGAAGTAATAAAACAAGGTTTTATGAAGATTTTTATTTTCAACCGAAGAAAATGTACATTTTTGAGCCAAAGCTTTAGTTATGGTATTTGCAACACAATTTGAAGGTGCTCTGTAAAACCGATGACATTTATACTGAATGTAGAATTTCACACAGTAGTGAAGCTAATTTTGTTGCATTAATAAAAAGTTATGGAACCTGCATAAAACTGATCTGTGGTAATCTGTAGCAACACTCTGTCCGGCACAATGAATCCAATCTAATAACTAGTGAATATGCACAGAAACACTTAGTAGTAGTACTTAGTACACATAGTAGCACCTTACAGTATTTAGAAAAATGTTTTAGTAACAGGTAGATTAAGAAGTTAAAATGTGTACATCAGTAATGACATCGGTCCAGTCAGTCTCATTCCTTTTTTTTAATCTTGTTTAATCATATACTGCTGTAGATACATTTTATATGTTTGGGATTAAAAGTAATGTTTCTTTACAACCCAATAAATCATGTTGTGCTTCTCACACCAGCTACTATCCAAAAAACACACAAAATGGCTGAACTAGCCCTTACAGCAATGTGGTGGTCACGGGACCGTGTGTCCTAACCAGAAGTCTGCATATGGATTTCCATGGTAGTTCTACAGTAAATCATTCTCCCCCAGGAAGCATATTGGAAAACATCAGGAAAGTCACAGAAATGTCCTGTAGCAAGTGACCAATACACAGCTTCAGCCGGGACGTGGCTGATGTTGACACTTTTACCGGCTCTGTTCCTTTAAGGAATACTGGATTCAGGACAGAAGCTTGGAGAATCGGCCTCCAGCCTCAGACTGCAGCAGTTACAAGCCGACCATGAAGGGAAGACATCAGTGCTGAGCTGTTTCCTGCCTCTTTAGGGAGGGGAGAGTAATGCTGGGAGACAGGCTAAGAGTCAGAGATGCACTGAAGGGTGTCAATATAGTACAAAATTGAATTAAAGTGTAATTAGGGAAATCATTACCTGACACTTCTGCAGTGGGGGATTTGGTTAATTTACTGAACAATCCTTCAGCGAATGGACTGTGTCTTAGAAGATTTCTATGTCAAGGGTGACTGAGCGCCTGCAAGTGGTAGAGGATGAATTCATAATGCACCCCTTAATAATGGAACGCAGATTCAATCAAACCTGCTTTAAAAGTGTTTATGCAGTGTAAAAGATGGAAAAGTTAGTGCTGACGGAGGTATATCTTATCCTGCATTGAGGCGTAAGCAATAACTGTGAGGGGCAATCCTTGGCTCTCCGTATGCTTTAAAAAGTACTATAAGCCACCCCAGTTCACACTTCATCACATTCAAATTTCCTGAGAGCTTATGACTTGATGCATTGAATGACACAAAATCTTATTCCCCCTCTCATTTTCTTTTCATTTCCTTCATGTCTTGTTGGGGTTAAAATCTTTTTCGACATAGATCACGACAAGAGGTGGCATGAAAACCATAGAACACTAAGAAATGTGACAAGCATTCAATTGACACACTGACAAACCATGAGTGGTGGTATCTGGCCACCCCCCACAATCTGATTGGCCAGCCCCGCACTTTTCTCCATCATTGTTCACAGTAGCATTGAAGTCCCCCAGCAGATCTATAGAGTCCCCAGGTGGTAACCTTGCAACAACCCCACCCAAGGTCTCCCAGAAGGCTGTATACTCTGAACCACTGTTTGGCAGTGCAAACCGTTAGAGCCGTCGTCTTAGAGACGACCTTCTTGTTCCCCGGGGGAGAACTCCAACTCAGCTAGAGACTTGTAAGTATCCCCACCATTGACACCACACTCGACACTTCTCACTCTGGGAAACTGCAGTAAAGAAAGTCCAACACCTCTTTCGGAGTTTGGTTCCAGAACCAGTGATATGCATAGAGCTCGGCCATATCTAGTTGGTACCTCTCAATCTCTTGCACTAGCTTTCGCTCCTTCCATGACAGGTGAGAGGTGACAGTCCACATTACTAAAACAAGCTTATGAAGTCTGGGATCAGCACGCCTAGGTCCCAGATATTGCCCGCAGCTCAACCCAACCCTGATTCCTGTCCGTTCAGGTAGTAGACCCACATGGTGGCATATAAATGTTATTTTTTATGGGCTGTACACAACTGAGCCCCATTGATGAATGTGTAGCTACCAGATTCTCTATGATGAGCTCCCCTTCCAGGTCTGGCTCCAGTAGGGTGCTCTAGTCTCCCTGCTCCTGGCGAGGTAACGCATTCCCGAATTGCCATATTCATCGAGCCCCCCCCCCCTCCGGGACCACTTTACTCTGGGAGACTGTACCAGGCAGACAGCTCCCAGGATCACGGGGACACACATACCTCTCTGCAACTTTAGCATGGCGAGTCTCAGAGGGGACTTGAAGGAATCCAGTGGTGTCATCTGCAAAACGATGGTTCATGGACACTTTGGGCCTTAGCTGACACAGGGCTGAAAAAAAGTGATTTGCACCTTTCCTAAATGAGTTTCTGGGGAGTATATTAACCAAGGTGAATTAATCAAGGAAGGTGAAATTTTGAAATTAATAAAAACAAACCTTGGCCCTTAAACTAGCATGTAAGTTTTGAAAGTACAGTACCGTAGTTGATGCCTTTGGAAATAAATCTGCAAGCCGAGCTGGTGACATTGCTGTTCACTCCACACTGATCATTTTCAGGCTAAACAACATAGCTACACACAAGTTACATGACCGCAATTAGCTACAGTCGTCCCTCTGGGAGAGAGATTTATGAGCAGGTGCATGTTTCCGTGTGTGTGTGTGTGTGTGTGTGTGTGTGTGTGTGTGTGTGTGATCTTGAAAGTGCTGCACTGGGGCAACACAGTATGGTGTGTAATGCTATTATTTTCACAGAGGAGCTTCATTTGTTGCTCCTTCTCAAGTAATTAATTTATTCATGCTAGTTAAAAATAAAACCAGGAGAGGACCCTTGTGAGAATATTAAGGCAGGGGAAGGAGTTGGAAGGGTGTCAACACATCTGCCGGTCGCGCCGCATAGCCGCATTGCCTAACAAACAAAACCGCAGGAAATGCTGCTTTAAGATGCTCATACTGTTGTGATTTTGTACTGTTTTATCCTTTACACGTTATTTGGCAACATTTACTTGCTAGGAGGAAAAAAAAACAAACAAAAAAAAACACGGGGGGCATGAATCCTGAATCTTGATGCTTGGGTGAAACCGTCAGGATTTTCAAGCCCAGCTCTGCAGACATTCCCATGAAGGCCAAAGTGAAAAAAAGCAATAAAGCGAGGGAGAGAAGTGGGCACTTTCAATCTCCAGAAAGAACATTTTCTTCTTCTTTCTTTTTACCCTTCTCCCCTAAATCTTAGTAAATAAAGCCTAATGCAGGGAAAGGTGAGTGTGGTTAAAAAAACAAAACTGTTTTAAGTGCAATTTGTTATGCATTTTTAAACATGGCTAATCACCCAGTGCAAGGATACAGCCAGAGCTCTGTGGGTAATGATGCAGCGTAAAATAAAAAGGTGGTGAAAATATGACCTTCAGTCACTGCATGTTGTTAGATAAACAAGCACCTTAAGGGGAAGAAAAATCTATATTTAAAAAAAAAACTATTTCCCTCCTTAAATTGCCTTTGTTTTTACACTATGCATTCAACTGATTCATATTTTAAAAATCACCTAATTCCTGACCTAATTAGATTCACTTTTTTCTAATGGCTTCCATGGTTTTCCTCATTTCTGATGGCTCTCTGGCCCGAGTTGTGGTGTGTGTCAGTCATTTTTCAGCGACACCCTAAGATCACAACATTCCATTTCTGTGTTGTCTGTGGTCACATATAATTTGGTTTTCTCGCCACTGTCCCAGTATTGATGGCACCTGATGAGGTCTCAGAGAGCCAAGCTTTTTATTCTCTCGAGAGCATGTCCCAAAACAGCATCTGGCCATAGCTCACAGCCAATCACAGACACAGACGCACACATGCCGAATTTACTATATTTAACCAGTTCGGTCACTGCTGCATTAGCTCTAACCATTCATCCATCTGCAGTTATTCCATTAAATCTCACTGCAGTCTGTTGTCTGCTGTTTAAAATCTCACTGCTGTGTAATTTCAATATTGTGGGGACATATGGTCTCTTATAAAATTACGTTATTATGTCGAGCCATATGAAAAGCAGAAGTCAAATCATTTCATAAATCTCACACTGAGTGGAATTAGTCTTTTTGTTTTATTTGTCTGCTGCACGCGACATGAAAACGGCAAAGCACACAATGCTCCCAATGATAAGAAAATGTTTTTTTGAATTATGCACAGCTTTAGGATGTACAGTAGTGCTATAAGAAAAACCCAGTCCGTCCCCGTTCTGTTAGCACTGCGATACATTTCCAACATCCTCCGTATTTTTTCACCCATAGCCTGCAGCAAATGTATGAGCAATACCCGTAATTTGTTAAGGTAATAGTCTCTGGACTTTTTAAATGATTATTTCATTTATCTGGGGTGACTACAGAGAAGAGGAGAAGAGAAGAGAAATTAGTTTGCCTAAATAAAATGAAAATACTCCAGTCTGTGCAGATGAACTTTGCATGTCATTATAACACAACGAGTTAGCTGCTGCAGCTCTTTCCCACCCCCCCCCAAAAAAACAGCATTGACCCATAATGAGTTCATTTGAGATCGAATGGGAACAAACAATGACCATAAAATTACTGCAAACATCTTGTGCAGCACAATCCAATGATTCAAAAGTCCAATATTTACCTCATTATCTCCAAGGCTTTCCCCACTCGCGATGCTCTAATGGTCAGGCAGCATGTGGAAACAGGGCGGCTGCCATCTTCATGCTCCGCTCAGATTTTTGAGGCTAAAAATACGACATACTTTGTCAGAAATAAAAACGCTCAGAGAGCTCAGTTGGCATTTATTTATTATAAGCAACTGTGCTGTCTGCTGAACTGGCAGAATTAGAAAGTGGATTTATCATAAGCAATATTGTGAAGTTTTTGTTTGTGTAGTGATTCGTTGGTGTCACAGTTAATTCGCACTAACACATTAATTCATTCATTCACCACCTGGCCTGCAGCGGCTCCATCCCTTCCTGCCATTTCTGTTCACCTGTTCCTCATTCCCTCATTAGCTCCCCACTGCTTCACCTCCAGTTGCACTCTGCCAGATTGGAAAGCTACAGCTGAGACAGCACAATAGACAGTCTTCCTGTGCTCGCGTCGGTCTGTTTATTGACCTCAGGCATTGTTTGCCTGCTGTTTCAACCGGTCACAGGCCACTGGCAGAGCCCTTACCTGCTCTCACCTGTAAATAAAGGTGAATAGTTTGAGCTGTGGTTCCGTCTCCCTGATTACGTTATATGTGTCATGTGTTTCTCCGCCATAATAACATTTATCAGCTGATCTACAGTTACAGACAGATTTGAAGCAGCAAAAGTCCGTCTACAGCCAGGTTTGTGCAGTTTCATAAGCATGGTGATGCTTATCCTGTTGTTATTGTTACGATCTTAAATTGAGGCTGATGGACATGTATTTTTATACGTAAAGCATTGGACAAATAAAAATTTAGAAATGATGATGACGCTAATAAACAAACAAAAACAAAAAAGAAAGAAAACCTACTTTGGAAGTATGAATGTCTGTACAACACCAGTTTCCTCCCACCATCCACAGACATGCTTGATGGGTTAACCGGTGACTCAAAATTGCCCTTAGATGTGCATATGTGTGGGAATTGTTGTCCGTCTGTGTTGGCGCTGAAAGGATGGGCCCCACATCTCGCCCACTGACAGCTGGAATAGGCAGAATAGAATAAGCAGTTGCAGATACTGGATCAATGGATGGAATGTCTGTACAAGTGGAGATATTTTCCTGGGTAACTTTAGACGAACCCTGGCACAGAGTGTGAAAGTCCTGTGGAACCACTAGCATCACTGTGGACTCCTGGTTTAGTCGATGTATTTTGACAGATGATTTAATAAAGTGAATGTCTCTTGCAGCTTTGGTTTCGTGACATGAATCTGCTAGAAACTTGGTTCACCCTTTTTCTTTAATAGAAAAAAAAGCAGTTTGTCTCACATTACAAGGCTTCAAGTCAAAAAAGGCTTAAGCTGCTAAGCCGTGTGGTCCATATGCACACTCTGGTGATGCTGGGTGAGCGCTAGCAATCCACACACCGCATGGTGAGGATGGGAACAGAGCTCTTTGGGTATTTCAGCTGGATACTGCACAAGACTTTGAGGCTGTTGGCTGAGGTCATTTATCAGCAGCCAGTCGCCACAGGCGGAGGCTGGGCACTTTCCATCCCTGACCTATGTTCTCTATAAACCGAAACAATGTCCTACTAAGACTGGGTTTTCTTCTGGAAACAGTCTTTCCATCACTGCCGAATTGTTTGCTGTTCCTTCTCCCGAGGGATCTGGATCGCCGTTGCCCGCCTCCCCTCCCCCTACACACCAGTGCAGACCACCATCAAGGGGGAATAACTGTAGAGGTAAAACCAGTAGAAGGAGGGAAACACAACACTAACAAGGTTTATACAATGGGTAGTGCGAGCCAAGCAATCTGCCCAGTCAGATAAGCACACTTACCATGTTTTATGAGACCCTAAACACATTCGGCTCGGCTGGACAAAAAGGAAACTGGTTGCTAAGCTAAAAAATGAGATGTTGTACTAGTCAAGGAGATAGGAAGCCATTTGTACCTGTCTTTTTGTTCATTTACGTACGTTAAGGGCATCAGTCTGCCACCGATATGTTTATAAATGGGCATCAATCATGTGAATCAGTACATCAGTAAATCGTGGTCATCTGATGATGGACTTCTGCAGATACATAAGTTACTGTAACTTCTAATTCAGTGTCCATGATCAGTGAATAGAGTTTCTGTTTCAGTGCGTCACGATCATTAGCTGCATCACAGCAATGCAATACAGATGCAGCAACGTGCACAATGTTGCGTAAGATACCGGTGTGGAGTCAGCAAACAGGACTGACCCAGCACTAAAGTGCAGCTGCAGACCGTTGCAGGATTACAGTTGTGTAAATGAGGACTGTCAGACTGTTCTACATTCCTGCAAAGCTGCTTTAGTCGCCAGAATCACATTGTAGTTCTCTACAGAGTTCTATGTGTGTATCTGTGTCCATTCTTCTGGCTGATTTTCCGTATGTTACCGTCTCCATTTGCACGATTCCCGTGGGATTTTCTTTTCAATTTCATATCCACAGGGCATTAGAAAAAGCTCACACATTGTTAGTGTGAAGCCCAGTGCCAACAGAAGATGGTGTCCTTACTTACCTCCCTAATAAACTCCGAATCACAGGCAAGAAAGTAAAAAAACATAACTTAATGGCTATAAGTGCAACAATTTTAAAGCCAAGCATGGTGGAGTTTGCCATCTGCTTGTTAGAGCTGTGTTTTCCCACTCAATAAAAATGCAATAATGTTTACTCTTTACTATGCAACACAGTATATATTTCAATCTCTGAAGTTAATGGTTTTTCAACTGGAGTGGCCACATTTGCAAATAACAATTTTGCTCCTGCAAATGAACCCAACTCCCTGATGAGGTGAAAAGTCTACCAGCCTTAACAGCTGGGGAATGATTTCACGCGGCCTTCTTATCATATCGCACACACAGACACACACACACCTACACACACACACACACACACACACCCGTGAGTGTACATAAGTGGGGCGACTGTCAGTGGAATGTGTGAACGCCAGACTTGTTCAATAAGATATAGACAACATCTGGGAGAGGCTGAGTATGTGGAGAGGGAGCCACTTCCTCTGTGGATAGAATGATATATATTTCTAGTATGATTGTTTTTTTCTCTCGCTCCAAATACATTTTATTTACATGAATGGGTAGTGGTAATTATGAAGCAAACATTGGAACAACTCAAAGTGACATAAAAATAAGATCTTACAAACTGGATGGTTAGTGGTGGCTGGTGGTGCTAAATGCAGAACTGTTAAAGCCACATGAAGTGAATCTCAGATCCATGTTGTTGTATTATCCACAACATTAAAAGCATGGACACCACTGAGCCCACACAAATTATTTAAAACCACCAACAACTTATGAAAAATGTGAAAATGTCAATATTTTAGGAGCTAAATTAAATGAAAATAAATCAAATGCCCCCCAGATATTTTTATTATTTTTTAAGTAAATCAGTAAATGTATAATATTTGAAACTAATAGTACACAAACAAATCAAAATTCAATTCACATTAAAATCCTGTCCCGACAATGTCGATATACTGATATTTTGACCTCCGTTCCTTCTGGTCTGCAAATGTCTCTGTGACTTTCTGGTAAAGGCAGTGATTTCACTCATCAGTCTCTGGCCAATGTATTGAGTCTGCTCTGGGGTCCAGGTTTGTCTCAGAACAGTTTTAAGTGTTCCCCGCTAAGACCCAGCCTGGTATCACAGATCAACAGACGGAAGAATCAACATACTATCTCAGGGACAACACAGACAGACAACCAGTCACACTCACATTCGCACCTACAATTAACTCGATATGCGGTGGGAGGAAACCCACCCGAGCATGTGGAAAACATGCAAATTTTAAACAGGAAAGGCTGTAAAATTATAGATAAAGTCATGCTCACTGCTGCTGTTTCATTTGAATAAGGAAGTTAATGCAAACTGTGGGGACAAATGTTAAAAATCAGCTACAAAATGCATTACAGCCTTTTGGGATAATGTTCTACAACATATTACATTGTTCAGATTATCTGCTTCTTGTTCATGTTTTGGTGGAGTTCGGAGTAGTTGAAACACCAAATAGTAAGAATAACAAAAGATGCCTCTAAATGGACTTTATTTTGCAGCCCAGACATGTTTGAATTAGCTTTCATTCATCTTCAGTGTTCAGTGAGTGACAGGTGCTGTTGATTTGGGCTAAATTCATGCAGCCCACAGGGTGAAGGACCGTGGCAGAGCGCTGAGCCCAGAACCTTCTCTTGTGACTGGACAGTTTTCGGCTGGGAGTTTCTCCAAAGTCAGCTGACATTGGCTGGACACTGAGTTAATAAAAACACTTCTGTTGAGCTAAGTGCTGTTGCAAATAGTCTGAGTACTTATGTACATGTGCTATTTCAGTTCTTTTTTTCATTTATTAATACTTTAACAGACCTTTCTAAAGTTTACATTTTTGCCTTGTCATTAAACTGAGTGTAGATTAAAGAGGAAAAAAACTGTAGTATTTACTCTTAACTTTTTCCACATTTTGTTATGTTACAGCCTTTTTTCAAAATGGATCAAATTCTCCTCAGTAAAAGACACATGACAGCCCACCTGAAGGACTCTCAGACCGTGAGAAACAAAAATGTTCTGGTCTGAGATTGAACTCTTTGGCCTGAATGCCAAGCGTTATGTCTGGAGGTAACCAGGCATCGCTCACCACCTGGCCAATACAATCCCTACAGTGAAGCTTGATGGTGGCAGCATTGTGCTGTGGGATCTTTTTCAGCGACAGGAACTGGGAGACTAGTCAGGATCGAGGGAAAGATGAATGCAGCAATGTACAGAGACGTCCTTGATGAAAACCTGTTCCAGAGCACTCTGGACCTCAGACTGGGGGCGACGGTTCATCTTTTCACAAGACAACCACCCTAAGAACACAGCCAAGATAACGAAGGCGCGGCTACAGGACAACTCTGTGGATGTCAGAGCCCAGACTTGAATCTGATTGAACATCTCTGCAGAGATCTAAAAATGGCTGTGCACCAACACTCCCCATCCAACGTGATGGAGTTTAAGAGGTACTGCAAAGTAGAATGGGAGAAACTGGGAGAAAGGTGCTTCAACAAAGTATTAAGCAAAGGTGGTGAATATTAATTATGTACGTATGATCTTTCTTTTTGTTTGTTTTTTGTTTGTAATAAATTTGCGAAGATGTCAAATACTTCTTTCATGTTGTAATTATGGGGTATTGTTTGCAGAACTTTGCGCAAAATAAGGAATTTTACCCATTTTTAAATAATGCATAACAAAATGTGGAAAAAGTTAAGTGCATGAATTCGTGTCAGTCAAATTCCTAAGTCTCAGAAGTTCGCCTGAATTTGTCATCATCCAACAAAAGAAAACGGCATGAATCATTGTAAAGAAAAGAACCCATTGCCAGCATATAGTGTAAAGCCCTGAAACAGTCTGGTGGCACTGATCCATCTCCTTTTCATATGTACAGAACAGTGGCGTGTCTCAAACAGTCAGAGAATAACACAAGACCTCACACTGAACTAGTCAATTAATTGAAAATAGGCTTTTTATTATATTGAAACAAAGAAAAACCTTGAATGCCCATGCAATCGTGCTTGTCTAACTAGAGAGGGGTAAAAAAAAATAAAAGTGTGATGAGGATAGAGCCAGAGGACCAGGCAAGATGCTCAGCATTTTCTTAAGTTGATTAATGGCGAGTGTGGTGACCCAAATGAGCAATAAGTAATGCAGATTCTGATTAAAGCCTCGTCAGGCTATTGGTTCTGCTAATCACCCCATTATGTATGCTTCTGACCCCGATGAGATATGCACTGCAGACAATATTAAGTGAGGATGATTCTCTTTTTCTCTTAATTGACTGGTTGCATTTATCATTTGTAGAGACACTGAAGCAGTTAACTGGCACCCTGCACCATTTAGTACTACTTATAGAAGAAGATGCTCATCAAGGGATTACCTACAGGGGGTCGAGGGTTTCAGGGGGTCCACAGGTCAGAGCCTCTGAAGTTATTGTTTATATTTCCTGCATGAAAGAGCTAAATTACAGAATTATCATAAATATACAGCAAATGACTACAAAGAGGTTCAAAATGACAGAAACTGTCTATAAATAGACATGGAATTAGTCAACATAGACATAACATGAGTACAAAGAGATTCAAAATGACCAAAAATAGATAGAAAGTGCTCCGAATTTTAAACCATATAACCAAAAATAGACAATGACCAAAAGTAGCTGGAAACTGCTCAAAACAAAGACTAAAAACAACCAAAAATAGATGGGAACTGTTGAAAAATAGGCAAAGATTAGACACAAACTGATCAAAATCAGACAGAAATTTCACAAAAATATACGGGAACTGTCCAAAAATAGACACAAAATTACCACAAATAAACAGAAAAAGAGCCAAACATGGCATAAGCACGCAGAAGTACCAAAAAAAAGACAAAATGACCAACACCAACATGCAGGGGGGTCGTCTGTGTCCACGGGCCCATTATCTGTCCATAAAGATGCTACTTTGTGTTTGCCGAATCGGTTCATCGGCAGGGAGTGTATGGCGAGACGTGGGCTTCATCCAGCACCTGGAAGTGTCAAAAAAAAAACAAAATAAAAAACCCACGTGAGTTCCGCCTGTCCTGGAAAGCTCAGGAAGAGAAAACAAGTAAAAGCAGCGCTGCCGTGACAAAGCACCGACAAAGGCTGTCAGATTTTCGGGCTAATTAAAACCTCAGCGTCACTCTGTTCCCTGATCACTCCTCACAAAGACCCTTGAGTGGCATCAATGAGCACGCTCAGGCTTAAGTGAATGTTTACCTCCCCTAATGACTATCTGTCTCAGTGCTGAGTAAATGCGACTGCCTCCGTCCTCTCCGCCACTTGCTGGGGTTACACACACTCACGCAGAGATGAGCCCTCAGCCTGAGGTCTGCGTACCAGCTGTTTGTCGACACAGACCCATTTGCAGGCTGTTATTATTTTGCTTTGCATAATGATTGTGGGATAGCGCGGCAGCTCGGCGGCGCACAGAGCGCCCGTTCATCCTGCTTCTTTTTAAAACATTCAGCTCAGGTGGATGGAGGAGCCAGAACTGTCAGCATGCGTAAATGTGAACGTCTCTTTATCTGTGATGGAGTGATGACCTGCTCAGGGTGTCTTCTCGCCTGCTGCCCTAGTTTGTGCTGGGCTGGGCTCCGCAGCCCCCACATAATAAATTGTTTGGTTACTGCTGATCCTGGGATGATGAGGTTAGAGCTGAACACAATGCAGATTTTATTTAATGTGCCTATTTTTACGTACATTGAATGTAAATTTATTCATAGTGGAAGAAGTATTTACATCATTCACTTAACAAATCGTAGCAGTACAACAATTTAACAACTTAAGATGAGAGACCATATGTATGCAGAACATAAAATTGCCATAATACTGTAGCTGTATGTGGTTAAGCTATTTGCTTGTGGGTAGTTTATTCTTTTACAATGCAGAATTGTTTGCATGCTGCTATGAACCTTTGATTTGCAAAGTGCTGTCACATACTGTACCATCCATCCATCCGTCCATTATCTTCTGTTTATCCAGAGTCAGCAGCCGCGGTGGCAGCAGGTTTACTAAGGTTTTCCAGACGTCTACCTAGCAACGCTTTCCAGCTCCTCCGATGGGATTGCAAAGCATTCCCATACCTGATGAGAGCTATAATCTCTCCAGCATGTTCTGGGTCTAATCTGGGTCTCCTGCCAGCTGGACGTGCCTTAAAGACCCCAAGGGGAGACGCCCGATAGACATTCCTATTATGGCGGCTCTACTCCAAGCTTCCTCTGGATATCGTAACTCCATGAGGCTGAGCCCTGAAACTCAAATACTGCTGCTTGTGTTGAGGATCCTATTCTTTTGGTCGTTACCCAGAGTTCGGGCCTATAGGTGAGGTGTTGGAATGTAGACTGTCTGCTAAATAAAGAGCTGTGTCCTGCAGCTTAGCTCCCTCTTCAAATACTTCAGTTTGATCAAAGGTTGCACAAAATCGCTTGTAACCCCTGAATGTTTTCAGGCCTTTTTTCCTTGCCGAGGCGTCAAAAGCATCGCTTTGTCCAGTCCCTTCTGAGTTACATGCTTAGGGTACCTGTTCACGTTGGTGCTCGATGCTCTGACCTTTCAACGTAGTGTCGTATAGGACGGTGCACAGTACAACAAGACACAGGACTTTTCCACAGGGGACCAGGGTTCAGCTCTAACGAAGACGTTTGACACTTTAGTGATGATCGTAACACAACATGGCGCACATGGTTACTATGTTGTCATGTAACTTATCAACGTAACCTCACCCTGAAGGTGTTTCTCCTGACCCCAACGCAGTTTTTGTGTGTATATAGTCGTTCCACTAACGTCACAAGGTGACAGTAGGGCACTGACGCTGCAGGTAGACTTTGGTGTCGCTATTGGACGCTCCAGGAATGTCACCCAGGGACACTACTGGGACGACGTTATATACACACAAAAACTGTTCCCAGGGCGTCAAATAACGGTGCTCCGGGAGCGTCCGACAGTAACGCCACAGTGTACCTGTGTTACAAAGGATGTAAAACGCAGCACAATTTGACGCCTTACGATGCGTTAATATCTGATGCTGTGGGGTGAGAATGTGTTGATCTGTTTTTTGTTGGGAGGCAGTGCAACAAGCTGTAACACAACTCTGGCATATTAAAAGTGACTCCTCACATTAATACTATATCTATCTTGGGTGAGCTTGACAAACGGTTCTTTTACACACTCAACAGAAATACAAATCCGAATCAATGCCTTTGTTTGCTTAAGTCCAATATTCATGCTCTTTAGGCTCTGGTTTGGCCTCCTCCAGCTAATGTTGAAAATATCCGGCCGTCACATTGGTTAAATGCTCCATTATGTTCCCCAGCTAGTCTTTGGTTGCCATTGTTCCGAATGCCATCGAGTGCTACACACTACCTGTTTGCGTGTAGTTGGTTCATCGGAGCTTCATTTGTATTTTACCTGTGGAGCAAACGGTGAGCTGAAAGACTCAAGTGAAGAAGCTGCAGAGTCGGATTCGAACTCTTTGTGGGTTTTTCAGTAAGCCCTTGCGATTTCCACCTCTGTACAGAATTGCAGAACATAATTGATTCGTTTATGTTGCACGTTTATTCTATTAAATACGCCTCATGTAATTACTGCATTTATTCATGTGTGAATTGTACCTGCATTGAACAGAACATGTTTTCCTCGAGAGACAAAGGAATTACAGCAACCCTGTAGGAGTACGATCGTAAGATTCAATGTATTAAATAGATTTGTAATTAAATCATGCTGCTACCGATGCATACAGCACATATCGCAACATTCCAAGTGCAATTTCTTTCTTATTGTTATTCATTTCGAACATCTCTGCAGGAGGATGTCTGGCTGGGTGCAGTTGCCAAGGCTCCACTTGTGCAATCTTTTGGTTACTGTAGCCTGAAAGAGTGGAAGGATGACTCCTTGTTATAGGTCATTGCTCAGCCACTGTGACCTGCACAGTCCCTGTGTCTTCCTGGAGCTATAATGAGCCCTTTGCTGTGACATTCTCCTTGTTTCTCCCTTGGTTTACATCTGGTTGCACATGGACGTTCTTACGTTCCATCGATTGCCAATCAATTCTGTCCCTGCTAAGAAGAAGTAAACGAGCTCGTGGAGCCATTTTGGCACACATGTAAATGGGTTTTATACCCAAACACACACATCACCATTGATAAATGATTTATGTGACTGGGTAAATGTGAATACTGGCACTCAGCTCGAATGTCTTTTGGGGCTCTGAAACCTGAAAACCGTGTTTTACAACTGTCTAAAAGGAAGTAATGAGCCATGGCACTCTCTCCACTAAATATCATCATTAATTGAAAACTAAAGAAATAAAGTTTAACCTCTGAATGGTCAGCTACAGCTGAAGGGGGAAGTGACATCCAGAAACAACACTGCAAAAGCAAAGGGTGTCTGTTCTTGTTAGGTAGTTGTCCTTCACCAGTGATCATAGCTGCAAGGCAGGGTCGGAGGAAAAGGCACCCAATCCCGACACATGATGATGAAACTGTGACAAATCAACTCATTCTTTCACTCCACATTCTGCAAGTCGCCGTGCCACGGGATTTGAGCTCCTCTTTGAGTTTGGGAGCCAGTGAATCTCGCGACTCAGTGGTGTTCATTTCTCTAATCCGATCCCTGTATAAAACCTCCCTTTGAACGTCCACAGAAAAAGCTGAAAGGCAGCAGCAGCACATATCCCTCCCTCCGTTTTTTTTTTTTTTTTTTTGCTGCTCTCTGCCTCCTGTGATCCGCGCTCAGTGTCCGACGCACAAGCGCTCGGATGGCGCGGGGATGGAGCAGATCTAATTAAGTTTGCTGATGGTGAAAGTGATGATTATTCTGCAGGAAGAGAGGAGAGCGGAGGCAGAGGGGCAGAGAAGATAACGAGAATAACTGCAGGGGGGCTGAATACATTCTCTCCTCCTCCTCATGATCATCATCGCCACGACCGTCATTAAAGCAATTATTCAAAGAATTCAACTACATGTATCTGCACACAGTATAGCAGTTAAACTCTGTGCATTTCATTAAATCAAATTGAATTAATTCATTGTTTCTCGTTTCCATGTATCACTTGAACTCCGAGTGGATTGTACATGTTTTAATGGAGAAACAGAAGGCTGTCGGCTTATTAACTTTTTATCTGGCTCCCCTCCGGGTTCCACCTTTCTCTTTCCTCATCTATCCGGCAGGTGACTCCAATAAATCAAGCATCTGACTCCAGAACACATCCTCTGACCATCGCCTCATCCAGTTTACCCCCCCCCCCCCCCACACACACACACACACACACACACACACACACACACACCCACCCTCAATCAGAACACCTCCTACTCTCCTCACTTCCTCCAGTTACGTCCCAGCCAACCGGGAGTGCGCTTGCTGCTGGAATAAATTAAACCGCGGCGTTATGGTACAGGAGGGAGGGTGAGTGCGCCGCGAATGCCATTCACACATTCCGTGCGCTAGGAGTCCAGACACCGTCAGCACCATCAGTAGCTCCCCGTGCACCCTGCGTGCGCCCCGAGCGCATCTCTCCTGCTTGTCATCGGCTTCCTGCGCATTAGCTGAATCCAAACTGCACTTGTGTGGTATAACAAATGATCTACCTGGAAGATTTGACCCTGTGCGCCCTCGAAGCATCGTGTCCACTGCGACTCATTCCGTTGGGGTTGGACATACAGTACCTACTACTCCTCTCCGGACGCTCTCCGCTGGAAATACAGCTGCCACTGTGTTAGAGCAGAGAGGAGCGCGCTCCGAGGAGGTTGGATGTGGTCTTCTGTTGGCCCTAATTGTGCGTCTGTTTGCGTCTCAAGAAAAGTCGTTTTCTAATGCCGTCCCGTGGAGGCGCAGCGTTAACCCCAACTCCACGGTCCTATCAGGGGATTTTGCGAAGACTGATTGCGACCAGTGAAGGAGCACAGCACTTACAGAATAAGGTATTAACCACTATAATTATAACTAGCAATTACTTTGACAAACATCGTGACTTAAATGTAAAGATAATTGTGTTCGTGTGCTTTATTATGTGCAATATTTCGTTATGCACACAAAATGTGCTGTACATATTTGACCCTCTGAATTTAGGGTCCCACTGACATAATTTCTGAGCCAGCAACACTGGACAAATGCAGCCCTCAGCTCACGCCCAAACCAAAATTACAGCCTTATTGTTCTCTCTCCACCCCTTTAACTCCTCTCAACCTTCCATCTTCCAGAAGGACTCATCCAGAGTGCAGGGAGAATGAGGAGTCACCGGGGCCGGAGGAAGCAGCATGAGTGGCCCGTGCATCTCCATTAGACTGACGGCCCTCATGTTTCTATGGAAGTGGTTAACACTAAGCCTGCTCCAGAGCTGGGTGTCACTAGGGGCTGGGGCTGCCGACCCTGCCGGGGCTGGCTTTGGCGGCTCCACCGGGCCCCTGGGCTGGCTCCTGTCAGACAAGGGTCCTTTTCACCACTCGCAGGAGTTTGTAGATTTCAAAGAGCGCTACCAGCAAGGATTCACCACCAAGTACAAGATATACAGGTGAGAGAAGGAGATGACCTGCAAGAAAATGCTGGCCGAATGCCCACACCCTGAAATGATTAGACTCTGACTTGTCCTATTGCATTGCATGGAGGTAAAGAGACATTTCTGCCGAATCCTTTGAAGAAAGTATAGGCAGGGGATCTCATAATAACTCTTTTTAGGCTCAGATTTCGTAGGTAGCACTCTGTGGGAAGAGCATAGATCACTCCGTAGAGGTTTGCATACAAATGGAGTCTCTGCGTGCAGTCTGCATGGATGCGAGCTTCTTTGGGTTCGACTGCCTGCTCCCTCCTTCTTGTGGGAAGCGCTGACATATGGTTTGAGTACGATACAAACCCACGGAATGCTGCATATCAGTGGAAACTCAAAGTGTAGATACGGCGGGAGGGTTTGGGCAAAGCAGCGGGACGTAACAGACATCTGACTGAGCCAGTTGATGTGTGACAGTGGGTAGACAGGATGGCTTCAGAAGTGTGTGGTGTGAAGAACAGGGGGTGTGTGCTTAAAAGCAGCAGGATATTGTCTGAAAGCTTGCTATGATAACATTTTCTTCAAATCCTTTTGACGACAGGGTGGAATTAAAGGGCTTTTTCAAGATGCAGGCTCCCATGTGTGAATGATATTAGATAGCTGTCTCATTAGGTGTGGATCCGATATGGCATAAAAAAGGCATACTGCACGAACAAATGCTGTTTCAGTGCAGGTTTTGACATCGGCTGACAGTTTGGAATCTTTTTCAGATTTGAAAAAAGCTTCAACAACTTTAGACCTTTAAACTGCGATGTGAGAGCTGTACCATTCAACTGTACTATTGCAGTTTTTTTTGTTTTGTTTTGTTTTTTTGTTTAATAGAAGTCTGTGTGTATATAAATGTGGCCTGGTGTTTTCTTCTCTTTGTATTGAAACACACACTTTTAGGTGGTGGCAGCGCGACTCAGTGTGAACGTGTGGGGCAAAAAATATTGGTGTGTTTCTGGGAGGGAAATATCCATTTTGTTAGTGATGTAAGCTTTTGCATGTCTTCTTGTTTCCACTTCACGGCTTAACAGAAGCTTCTCACGATGCATTGTTTGCACCTGCTGAAACAGAGCTGATGTTCTAGCTTTTGCCAAGTTGACAGTCTTCCTACATAAACTCAGAACAAAATCGACAGCATTATTCCTACGAGGATGCTGATGTTGCTGAGCATGACTTGGTGCGTTTGTATTTTCGGCGCACGCACCAGGTAAGTGTTTGGATACTGGGTGATGGCAATGGTGTTGTCGGAGCATCGGCAAGCGTGCGGTGGAGGAGCTGATGCCAGCTGAATAGAGGTTTGACTGACACTGGCATTTAGCAGCTGACAGGGGCGACAATCCCAGGCAAAGATAGAGAATGTTGCACTGTTGGCTTCCCCACATCCATCACTTCTTCCGTCACTTGCTCTCTGTTGGCCACTTCTTTTTTTTTTGTCTCTCAGAATGTCTCTATACCTCGTCCTTGTGGTTTTTTGTGTCACCGTGCTCGTTCAGCACCCCACCCTTTGTGTGCTATTCTAACATATCTCTGCATACACAAAAACAAATCTGGTGACTTCTCTTGACCTCTATCAGCAAGTATGCAGCTCGACAAGCCTAAAATCCTTTTCCCCTTTAAGCTACGTCTTTTCCCGTTCCCTTCATAGAACGGAGTTAACGTGGTTAATTAGAGCAAAAATTAAATGGAAACAGAAAGTGACAATTTAAAATGTCACCAAGATAAAAAAAAGTGAAAGCGTGTTCCAACATTTTGACAGCCAAGCCTTTTTAGGCTTTAAATATCTTGCACCCATAGCACTGTCATCCATCGCTGAGCAGTCGAGGATGCCAGTTAGCTGCAAAATGAAGAGATCTGAAGTGTCCTCAAAACGGCAATGGGCCTCACAGTCTTATTTTTTTCTTTTTTTCCTAAACAGACTCATGAATTTTGAAAGCCAGACAGAATCCAGCCAAAGCAATCCTTGTGTCGTTTATATTGATCAACAACACTCTCCGGCTTCTTGCAGACACTTTACGATCCTTTATGGGTCAGTAAAGAGGCTTGTTATTGCATCTCGAAGCGTCACCTCTACGCGTCGCAGTCCTCAATCCGAGTCCAATCGTCTGACTCGCCTCACGTGGGACTGAGGAGCAGCCAAAATGTTAGCAATTTGGAGAGCTTTCCTCAATGCCCATGTGGATATTTGGCCTCATAAGTACAAAAAAGCCATTGACACTCACACACACACACACACACACACAAAGAGGGAGAGCAAGGAGTGGCACTGAGAAATGAGTTTTAATTAACCACCAGGTTAAACGAAGGTTAAATAAAAATATTACAATCCAACCTCAGCCTCTCAGCCTCCCGTTTTCTCTATTTTCTCTCCCCATCATTCCCTACTACTTTTTTCCTCCCTTGTCGAATGATCTCAAACCAATTGCTCTCCCTAAGCTCATAAATATTCTCCAGAGCTCCGTTGGCCTTTCCCCATCGAGGGGTGGGGGATGGGGGCAGAGGAGAGGGAGTCAAGGCTGAAGGAAAGGACTGAACAAAAGCAAGGGAGGTGAGAGGATCCAAAGTTTTAGCCCCCCCTGCTGGCGGATCACTGCACCAGAACAGCTTCAAGCTATTTCCAACAATTTATTCAAACACTTAACGGAATGTTATTCATAGTCGAAGATATACAGTGTTTAAAATTTTACACTAACAAACTTTAATCCTGTGTCTAGACTGCACTGAAGGCCAGATGAAAAGGCTGAGAGAATTACAGCTTTAATGTGAAGAGTTGTGAAGAGAGGAAGAAAAAGGTGGTTTTCAAAGTGCAAATCCTCCGAGTGAAAGAGGTTTTCTCTTCTCAAGGTGCGATCAGATGCAATAATCAGAGTGATGAATTAATGGCTTGTGCAGATTCAAAAGCATAGAGGCACTTTGCAATATTACTCTGGCTGTGATTGCAGAAAAATGCACCTCTTGTGTCAGGCATGATAATAGTGTGTGGCTTTTTTTTTTTTTTTTCAAACATCTTTTCATTCATTCTTCTTTCCTTCTCTCTGTTCACCTGGCGCGGGGCGCAAATCTCATAACAGCTTCGTGGCTTTTATTTCATGTTCAAAACAGCCAGTCAGTTCCACTGACCTCCAGCAACAATTTGGCATATTTGAAGAAAAAAAAAAAAAATACTAGAGCAGTTAACAGAATTTTTCTGTTGACTGCACCCGAGTGCACGAGTTTCAGTGAACAATACCTCTGTTCTTTTTGCCATGTTACCTGTGCCTTCAGAGTTGGGAGTGATGTAAAATGAACAAATCCGTCTTGTTTTCAATAATTTAGAGGCTTGTGATGTTGTGAAAAAGTCTCGCAGCGAATGTGAGCACGCCTTGTTCCTCGTTTTCCCCGTGTGGAGTCGAGCCACAGCGACAGACAGTAGCATATTAGTCAAAATGTCAGCTCCTCCTTTCTTCTTCTTCATGGGCCATAACTTTTATATCACGCCTCATCTCCCATGCTTCTTCCTCTTTTCTCCTGTCAGCCCGCTGGCGATTCCATTGACTTCATTTGATGTAGGGAGTCATCTCTTGTAATTATGCAGTGATTAGTGTTTCAAATATATGCAAACATGTTTGTGGAGAGGATGGGGCGCAGAGGCACGATGTTACAATACCTTGTGCCGCACTGTGTAATCATGTCATTTAGATTTGGAAGACGCGGGGCCTATTGTGCTTTATCTGGCTCCTGTTTATGACTGTGCCGTTGTGTTTTGAATGCCTTGGATGGGGGAGCACATTTAAAAGACATTATAAAATGGGATAGAATAAATGGGTATGGAACTGCACAGAGTACATGAAGCAATGAAGAGAAGAAAGGGGGAAAGCGAGAAGAGAATAGAAGAGAGCATTAAGGAATTTACTGCATTGAAACCCAGTACTGCGCTAAACCATATCATGGATACTTGTGTATGTGCACAGACTATGATTTAGTATTCAGTGTACGTACTGTAAGGCTAAACATAGAGTATTTTACTGTATATGCATGTCATGAATCAAATGTAGAGTAGGCTGTTATGTTGGTGCGATCATGAACACTCACTTTTTTTTTTTTTTTTTTTTTGTGCAAGGCCGTGCTGAATGTTGATCGGCCTCCTGTGGTGAGATTCGGCCGGAATTTGTAACAATGCGAGATTAGGAGATAGTACTAAAAATTGATTTGCCAATGTTTTATGAGAAAAGAACGGTATCATAAGTCCCCCCCAATGAAGTCTGTGCGCTGGTGGAATAAAATAATAATAATTCTCCAGTCAACTAGTGTCATCATTTTTTTTTATTTTTTTCGTTTTGTAGTTTAATACGACGTCAGCGCCTTGTTGATCGGTGACGAAGCAAAAGCGCCCCTCCCCCCTAAAAGAAAAGCATCCAACACTTTTGGGAAACCAAAATGAACTGTTGAACTTAAAGGCAGAGTCAAAGTCTGGGTTCAGATATGAGCATCAGTAACACAATGCTTCCTCGTGCTGGATCTGTCACACTCTGATATTTGTCTACAACAATTAAATCTCAGCTTCAGATCCACCACGCGACCACAAATGATGTGCGTTAACGTCAGAAAGGATTTTTATAACAACCCACTATGTCTGATACATGTAGCAAAAAGGGGTAACTTGCCGAAATAGCATCAGCACTGTATCTAATTTTAACTATGTCAAACGTTATGAAAGAATAAAAAGGTTTGAATGAAACAAGATTACGGGACAAAGAAACACATTTCCCTTCTTCCCCTGAGAAGAATAAGTGAGTTTACATTTATTTAGAGCTCCAGCATCCATGCAAACAACAACTGTCCTACAAATTACATATACCACAAAGATGTTCTCCCAGTCATGTTGAGGCGGCAATGTAATCACTGGCTGGATTATGTTATCATGTGCACAACTGTCCCACCAGAGACCGGAGTTTTCTTCCACAGTCTCATCTTAGGTTTAGGCAACAAAGAGATTTTGGGTAAATACAAAAACATGTTTTGTCTAAAGTCACTGTGTCTCCGTTGAGTCAGACCATGATCTTTGCCAAACCCTCGACCAAGTGCTGTGAGGTTTTTTTTTTTTTTTTTTTAAGTAGTCTTGTGGATTTTGTACTGCAAGACTGGATAAATTGGCGGAAAATAAATGTTGCATGTGAGCACTTTAATTATAGATTCAGTGCCAATGTAATTGCAACCTGCCAAAAACACAAATTAACATTTCCTTGTTACATTAAAGGAAAATGCGATATAGCCACCATCATTTCTTCCCATTAACTCATCTCATCTTGCAGATTATTTGCAAAACCTATTTTTTTCAACAACAGGATTTCTCTGATGAAACACGTGATGTTGCTACAGAAAAACCATCAAGTCCGTGGATGACTGGGTCAGCAAAGTACTGGACTTTTACATGCAGGACTGTTACTTTTCAGTTTTGTCGTCCAGTCAACGTTGTTGTCTTCTTTGGATCAAGCATGAGCTTTGGATGTTCTCACAACATTCGAAAGTCATTATCAGTTATCACAATCATAGCGATGGACCAGTAGGTGGACATGCTGGCATGCTCATCATCTTATTACCATGTGACATTATGCTATATTGTTTGGTTTAGGCACAAAAATACATGTTTGTTATTTACATGCATCCCTTTAAAAGTTTATTGACTTTAAAATACACAAGGAATGTGGTTTTTACCACAGCTGTGAGATGTTGCCAATTTCCTGCTCATACGGGCTGAGAGGGACTGGTAACCTGCCACTGAGGGGCATGATGAAAACACATTTTTCCAGTTTAAGCAAATTATTCATAGAATTTTTCAACAGTTTTGGAAGCCGCTAATGTTGTTTGGTTTTGTCTGGATGATTTGTGTGACTGGCTAGTTTGTGTTGAGAGGGACTGGTACATGGAATTCAGTCCAACTCGGGTACAACCTAATCATACATTTGAATACCAAACAGTCCGCACAGAATTTCTTTGGAAGAAAGAGTGTGGTGTGAAATAACTCGTCAGAGTAGTGAAAAACTAGACAAGGGGATGAATATTCGTTTTCCACTTTAACTATTTATTGTTAGTATTATTATGTGTGTTGTGTGACCAATCCAGCACTTTCCCCTTAAGTTTCCACTCTCTTGACACATGAGTAAATCGAATTTGACCTTGTGTTGCAAAGTGTTGGGTGTATTTGCAAGCAGGGGCCTGTTCCAGTGATCTCAGTTGTTTATTATCAATTTAATAGTGTCTGGAAATGATGATGGTAATGTTTTGGGGGTATTGGGTTTTTTTTACAAAGGTGCTGCACAGTCCCTGTGAGAGCAGACACTTTCCATTAAACTACAGTTTTCTCATACGTGCAAATGCCTGAGCAGCTTCTTCAACGAGAGAGCTGTGGTAGGGAAACACATCGGTCTATCGTCCTCTATTCAGAGGTTGGATGTGTCTTCAGGACATAGGCAGAGCAACCGCCTCCTCCTAATCACCAGCAGCAGTGGCAGTGACGAGGACTTCATCCAGCGCAGAGCTTATGGCTCCTGACAAGTGTGTGATGTGGAAGTTATCGGGGCCAGAGGTCCACGGAAGCAGCTTTTATGAAAGAGAAACTCTACATGGCTATTTTTGTAAGAATAGCCTGAGTTATGATCATTGTGGTGGAGCTGGCACTGCAGTTTCGGAATGTATTGTTCTGTCCCCCAAGGGACGGCTCCTAGTGCACCAAGATTTCTACATCAAAATGCATCCACAATGTTATCTTGTCCTGTAGACTCAGCCTGATCCCCCCCTCGAACTGAAATAGTAAGAATTCAATCTGCTGGTGTCGCGAGTGGTCAATGGCAGGACATCAAAGTAATACAGAGCCTTATTGAAACCATAAGCACACATCACACTCAGCAACACAACATATCTCAGGCCTTTGTGAAAAAGTCAAAAGCAAAACCCCAAAGGTCCATTAAACTTTATATTCAAACAAGTATTTAAACCTGCTGATTTGACAAGTGTGAAATTGTCTCTTGTAGTTCCGACCTCTAAGTTATTTTCATGGATTTCAACCTGCATCGGTTTGTCTGCTGTGCTGATGTTGCTGCAAACTGAAATACTGGTGTGAAAAATCTCGACAGGAAGAAAAAACAAACAAACACGTTAATCAGCCATTTAAACATTAACTACTGGGTCACGGGGTTTGTGTGGATGAGGGTCTGTGTATACGTGATCATACATTGTGAGCAATCGCAGGCATTTCATTAGCAGGGAGCCACTCTCTTATATGAAGAGCAGGATGGCTGATGGCTCCTTTGTCTTTCGCTTCCATTTGTTTGTGTCTTTGCACAGCACGTATTAAGAGCATGTGCACGCCTCATTATGTACACAATGTGATTCCAGGCATTCCCTGGTTTGTCTGGGAAGAAAAGTCTCTTGTCAACAGTGTTGTGACAAATTGCAGCACAAAGAGGATCAACGGTCTTCGTGTCAGTAAAACCCTCCTGCAAATCATGCTGTCTCCGTCCTCCTGACTCTCCTTTCCTGTCTATTATCAGAGATGTAGGGATATTCATGGCAGTTGCGAAATCAATAACGCATTTTTAAAAAAACAAAAAAACTAAACTCACCCTCCTACACCGTTTTTGTTGTTGTTTTCAGTATTTCACAGTGTCACAAAATGGGGATGGGTCTGATTTGCCTCCACAGGATAAAATAAGGTAAAATGGTAAAAATACATGTTTTCCCTTTGGACAGCGGAAACGGTAATAAGTGTTAAAGCTTTGCTAAAAGAAAAAAGACAAAAAGAAACGGCGCTATGTGTCTCATATAAAAGATTTGTCTAAAATGTTATGGAAAGGGTTTAGATGGAAATTAAATACAAGTGATTTTTGAAGTCGTCCCCCGAAAATGATGTTCTTCTGCAGCTAAACTGTAAACACTTTTGCTTTTGTTGTTTTTGCAGTGAACCTGATCATATTTCGACCATGTTTTATGCAACATAACAATTAAATGAGAAACGCAATGGGTTGGATTTTAAGGATTTTCAGCCGCCGTTGGTGGTTGAGTTTATGCCGCTATGACGCAAGCGGCACTACAGGAATCCGAAGCCAGGCTGTGCGGAGGGCCTAACAGCAGGGCTAAAAGCTGACCCATGCAGAACCCCCCTAACGTCTATTCTGGTTGCCAATGTTCGCTCCTAGAAAACAAGCTGAAATTATTTCCACCCGAATCAACAAGAACAAGGAGGTCAGAGACTGCTGCGTCATAACTCTGACAGTCTTGGTTGGACTCTTCCATACCCAGTGCTGCTATTAGCTTGGGCTAATCAGTGGGGGTCTGTGTGTGTTTTTTTGGGGTTTTTTTTGTCCTTTCAGCTTATCTTGTGGGTTCAGTGTCGCCACGGCGGATCATTGTCCGGATGTTGATTTTGCACAGTTTTTACGCCGGATGCCCTTCCTGACGCAACCCTCGCCAATTTCTACCGGGCTTGGACCAGCACTGCACAGCTAGGGAGGGGAATGGGCTGTTAGGGGTTCTGTGTCTTGCCCAGAGACACTTCGACATATAGCCAGGACCGGGGATTGACCCTGTGGTCCGTGGACGACTGCCTTTACCAACTGAGCTACAGCCGCCCCCTTTGCTGCAGGTCTGTGTATTTACACAAATAACAGCTGGTGTCCAGTCACTGCTCTCCTGATGTGGAGTTTCTGACTGTAGAATGCCGACCGTCCTACCTGCCCAGGGAATTCACCAGTTTCTGCATCACAGCTGTTTACATCGCCCCCGGTGCTGAAACAATGGAGGCTCTGAGCGCTCTACACGCTCCATCAGTGAATGCACACCCAGAGGGAGTTTTTATTCTTGCTGGGGACTTTAATCAGGCCAACATGAAAACTGTCCTCGTTCACTTCCATCAGTATGTGGATTTTGCAATCAGGGGAGAAAACACACTGGACCTGACCCACAGTAACATCGAGGAAGCATACAAAGAAGTGTGACGCCCGCAACTCGGATCATCTATTCATCATGCTCATTCCAGCTTACAGGCCACTGTTAATCAGGGAGAAGACCTCAGTGCTCCAGCACCGCCTGGAGCATGTTCAGAGCAGCAGCCAACATACAATCAGCACATCAATGTGGATTAGTATGCTACATCTGTTTCAGAGTATATACAGAAATGCATGGGGGACGTCAGTGTCCTCAAGAACGTCACCACCTGGCCCAACCACGACTGCTGAAAACATAAAACACGGCTTATAAATCTGGTAACATAGTGGCTCTTTGAACAGCCGGAGCCAGCGAAACACATCGACAGAAAATCTACAGTTTTCCCATGATTCCACCAACACCAGGAACATGTGGCAGGGCATCCAGGCCATTACAAACTACACGGCCTGTAAGGATGACACTGACTTCCTCAGCGAATGGAAAAACATGTCGGCAGGTTCAAGGCACTAAACAGGGCACCAGAAAAGAAAGCAGTGCCTCATCTGGATTAGAAGGCACTGAGTTTTAAAACGAGAGCAATCCGCAGAACCCGGACCCAATTGTGTCATCCTGTTTCTAGACAGCCACCGTCACACCAGTGCCAAAGACATCAACAATAACTTTTCTGGATGGCTATCGCCCCATCGCACTCACTCCCATCACGAGGAAATGCTTCGAGGGGCTCGTGAAGCAGAATGGTGTCTCCAAAATCCCCTTCACATTCAAGCCGTGTCAGTTTGCTTACTGCCCCAACCACTCCACAGGGGACCTCATCTCCTCTCCACTACACCTGAGCCGCCAACACCTGGATGAGAAAAACACCCATGTAAGAACGCTGTTCGTGGACTTCAGTTCAGCACATAACACAATCGTCCCCCAGCACATTGTAACAAAACTGAAACCACTAGGCCTCAACACCCGCTGTGTAACCTCCTCACCGATCGGACCCAGTCTGTGCGGGGGGGAATGAACAGCTCCTCGGTCATCGCCCTGAGCACCGATTTCCCTCAGGCCTGCATCCTGAGCCCACTGCTCTTCACCCACCACGGCATTGCCAGGTTCACTTCCAACCATATCATTA
This sequence comes from Channa argus, assembly GCF_033026475.1. Lineage (NCBI taxonomy): Eukaryota > Metazoa > Chordata > Actinopteri > Anabantiformes > Channidae > Channa > Channa argus. Next base: position 22,429,925 of record NC_090204.1, read on the forward strand.
AATACACTGATGATTCTACAGGATTTGCAACCGTTTCATTCCACGGGCCTTCAGAATCCTGAGTTCACTATAGATAATCCAACGAGAATCTCAATACTCCTTGAATACGGTGGTCACTTCCACCTTGTATAGTGTTATTTTAAATTTTGTGGTATTTTCTTGTTGCTTCCTTCATCCTATGCTCTTATTTGTACTGTTTATTTTCATATTGTATAGTAATCATTGTCTCTTTAGAGGTTATTGTAGCACATGTTCAGTATTTACTTGAGACATTTTTACAAAGCTACTTACAGCACATGTGCAATGTTTATTTTATTTTACTTTATTATCTTATTTTTAGTCAATGTCCTCTGATGTTTCTTCGCAAGCAAATGCATCTAAACCTCGTTCCCACACGTTCACACGTGGATATTTAAAGCCAAGGATGGCAAATATGTGAACTCAGTATTTATAACTGAGTGGTTTAATGTCCATTAATCTGGAGTCCACTTCAAATCCACATTGTTTGCCTACAGGTTGCTTTCTTTTGCAATATTTTTGCATCCAAACCTTCTAAGGGAATTTTACGTCTGTTGCAGCGGCCAAAGCCTTTTCTGGTAATCAAGTGTTTGAAACGTGCACTTGAAAAGCAACTCAGTGGCATCAAAGGCATGAAAAAGCAAAATAAGCCGGAAACAGTATGTTGCCTTGTTTATAAGACCTCTCTAGAGGTTTAATAGGATTTTCACAAATTAATGGTCTGATGTTTGTTTGATGTTGTTGGAAAGACTGTCGGTGGCAATTTCATGAAGCGCTCACAATCAGCAGCTATTAACGACATCATTACGCTCACTTTCTCTGCCTTGATCTCGCATTCTTTGCTTGTTTGTCTCCACGGTGTGCTGCATGACTAAAAGACAGAAGCCATCTCCATCTTTTTGTCCCCTCGTCATACTCGGGTCTCCAGCTCTCCTCTCGCTGAGACTCGATCATCAGTTGCTCAATTAACGGAGTTGATGTCTGCGACTATGAAGGTGCCTTTCAGGAAAACGCTCGTAATGCAGCTGGCATGTGGAGAATTTCTTTTAATGTCAACTCAAATGGAAAAAAAAAGCCTCTTTGTTTGTAGTTCTTAATTTTTAAAATCGTTTCTCAGTCGCTAATGGTGTGTGTACTGTATATAAATAGGGACCAATGTCACATCAGATTAAACCAAGGGGAGAAATTCAGCTAACGGCAGCAAATACTAAATCTGTCACATTGAAAACAGCCGAGCGCTTGTGGTTTTCTTCCAAATAAATGTAATTTGGTTTATCTTACTGAATGAAGCATGAAGGACCTTTTTCCAATTTTGCACAACTCTCTTTGGGGAGGTCCTTGAAATAACTTTGAGTCTGCATCAACCAACTGTTTTGCACAGTGGGTTATTTTGGTATCTGGGGTAACCGGGCTACAAAACACAACAATGTGTTCTCAGGCAGGCCTTACTGACGATAAGCAAATGTGTGTTTGTCATGGCAAGGTAAATTGTCGCTTTGCTTTTGTCCTTTTCTGCTGGCTTTGCTGTGAAAAAGCCTTAGCAATAAATATAACGTGTTTGTCTTCCAGTTTTACCCAAATGAATGAAGAGCTTTGATTATTTAAACTGCATATTGACTGAAAATGAAGACCTAATAGCACATAAAGTCAATTAAAGGATGCAATGTAATTCTTTTCTCCAATTTAAATCTCTGATATGGCTTAAAGTGTGCATTTATTACATTACAATAAAAAGAAAAAAAAGGAAAAAAGGGGGAAAAAAATCTAATTTGATTGATTCCACAGTTTTTCCAGAGTGTAAATACGTGTGCAATTACTTTGTAAATCACAGTTTGAATCCCAAGTTTAGATATGTAGAGCAATTATCTGGACCTAACCGCTGTTATTAAACCAGATATGCATCAAACAGCAGGGAAATAAGAGATGGAAGAACCATCGACTCATGTTGGAATGTGTGTATGAATGCAAACATTCTGCACACCTGCAAAAACAAGTTAAATTATTTTCATTTCTTTGTGTATCACATCCAGATTTTCTTATGATGAGTTAAGGAGACCTTCACTTTGCTTCTTTTGGATATAGCTCCATTAAACATCCCTTTGACACCTCTATTGAAATATCTCTCTACTAGTATCTGAAAATTGCCTCCAGATTACATCGCTTGGAGGAACCTCAGTTCAGATTGTTCAGTCATCTTGTCACTCACACTATGGAGTTTGCTTTTCTAAAACTCCTCCAGATTACATCATCTGAACCCCTAATGATGCAAAACACTTTTTGAGCCAGAAACTGACAAATATATGTAGGGATATAGGGTCAGAGGGACGTTTAGGACCATTAATGCAGATTTACACCACCAACTAAAGCCATAGAAAGCAAGTTGGGGAAGTCGCCCTTTAAAACATCTAATCCAGTTTGTTCATCACATTAATATGGGCATGATTGACACATGATGAACATGAATTGAGTTTTTACAAATGAGTGATTTTAGCTGTTAGTTTTAGTTTAATAAAACAAAAACTAGGTTAATATTTTTCTGACAATCTGGCGAGATTAGTACGTAGTATGTACTTCAAACGTCCTTCAAACATCCGTCAAACTTTTTAATTCATCAGGTCAGTCCGTGCTTTAGAGAAGGCAATTAAAATGCAGGATGCAACAGCACAATCAAACAAGTTTCTGCAAGGATTTTGAAACCCTGTTTTCTTAAAAATGATGTTCCCATGCATATAACTGCAGATGCAATTACATTTTTCTAGGGAATGTAATCGATGGATGGTTACGTTCTCACATTGTGACATAGTTTTTGAATGAATGAAGTGCTACATGTACAGAAAGTGAGCCAGACCAACCCGTATCATTCTTTAACCTTAACCAACTGCTGTAGTTCCCTAAACCCCACCGTAAAAAAGTGACAAGAAGACAAACTGGGGGTTTTACTGCCAGATCAGGCTGCAAAGAAGTCTGGCTGTTGTATTGGGAAGAATATATGCGCTAAATATTTTGGCACAAAAACATTGTATTGATATCTTATGTTTTATGAAGAACTAAAGGCAACACAATCAGGGAATATGTTGACAACAATGTGTTGACAATAAATGAACAGGGAAAGTTGCAAATGTTAATACAGATCTGTGTGCAGTTTTACTTGAATAGAAATCTATTTTTTACCAGACAGGGTTGAATCATTGGGGAAATAACTTGCATAAGCCCCTGTTTCAAATTCTCCATGCATTATTATAATCTAATTTTTTTTGTATTTTTTACTCAGTTTAAATAATGTAGTGTGGTTTCCTGTGCAGTTTCCAACCATTTAAATAAATTACAATGCAATTACAACATAGCTTATGTTTATTTAGGTCAGAATTTCCGTCTCCAGGAGGCATCGTATACTAGTACATACTTCTCATAATGACAGTGTGGGGTGATTTAAACAATAGTGGATGTTAAGCCAGTTCCACTGCAGTTGTTCTTGTGAAAATACACAGGTTAAGGTGGGCTGGTACTTCTGGTAGTGTTACTTTGAATTCTTGCTTCAAATGTCTTTCTTTACAGTTTTTACTAAGAAGGTTTCTAGGGATGTTTTTTTTTTATTTATTTTTTTTCAAATGTAATATTAATAATAACAGTTGGCCTTAGTTACATGGGAACAGTGAAGTCTTATAAATGCATTTTCAATCAAAATTGAGAAAGAATACTGATTTATTGTCACGTGGAATTTGGCTTGTTCATTTTTTTTTTCTTTAGTTTGTGTCATTTATTAAAATCGTTTATTGTCCAGAACACTGAAAAAATTAATAAATAAATCCAAATAAGGTTTTTTTGGCCATATTGCCCACTGACATTCCAATTATGTTATACAGTTGTGGTAAAACTCTGAGGGCTGCTACAGAACATTGTACATAAAAGTATAAATATATATATATATAATAAAGCATTGTTGCTACATTGTTAGAATATGTTCTTTGAAGCAAAAGTATGTATCAAATGTGTACTAGTGCATTTCGCCTGCATCAGTTTTTAGTGCTCTCGGATCGCTGTGATGGATTTGAGATATCAGGGCTGTACAGGTTGGACGGGTGAAGTAGTGGGGTAACACCTCTCCTCCTTTGATTGCAGACCCCATGGCTCCTGCAGCTCCTGGTTTCCTTTATGCACAAGGCACCGGCTTAGTCTGAGGAATGAGTGAGGTTTGTCACAGTAGAGATGCCGGTGATGTTGGCCAGCCATCTGTGTGAATGTGTTTGTTTCTGTGATTAGGGAGTCTAAGAAAAGTTAAGGGGAACTGAAATAAACCTGCCGTCTCTCCATGAAATTCCAGATCTCGTTGTGCACGTGCGTGGTGTCTAAAAGGGGAAGCTGAAGACATATGTGAACAGATCTGTGTAGTGTACGTGTGCTGTGTTCTCCACGCTCGCTGTGGCGCCATTCATAAATGTCCATCAGCGAGCAGCAGACCAAGGCAGCGTCTACTCAGCGTTTCTCCCTCCACTGCTTCCTTTTTCAGCCAGGCCTCTGCGGAGAGAGAGAGAGAAACACTAATGGCCCCTCGTTATAGAGGAACACTGACATGAAACAGGCCTTAATGAGCTGTTTTCAGTTTTGTATTTTTCTCGGGGGGGTCATTGTTATTGGTGGGAAATTGATTGGCAGCAGGCCTGCACCCAAAGGGGCTCTGCGATATTCCGGGCGATAGCAAAGTTGTTGTAGCGAGGGCAGCTTTGTTAAGATATTTGCAGCTGCAGGCTGTGTGAAAGCATGTGTGCGGGCTTGTGTCTTTGCAAGAGGGAGTGGGTTTGCAATGGCGTGGTGTTGGGGCCTGGATGTATGTCGAGGGTAGTAAGACACAGGCCTTTTAGAAAACACAAGTACTTCATTTGCTCCTTTGTGAAGACAAAGTTTAAATGGCGTGTGTCATTTTTTGTAAAGTTTCAGTGATTTTACTTCAGTTTTGTACTGTTTGCATGAGTTACTGCGATGGGTCGATGATAAACTCTTAAATTCCCTAAGAATCAATTGAGACTCCTGATGGGAATGTCTTATTTCGGCTAATCCAGTTAGGAGAACAGCTGTAGACCAAAGCAGACCTAACAAAGAAGGCACGAAAAAAAAACGGTTTTACTTTTCTGTGTATGTGTGACAGTTACTGAGCTATTGCCTTGTTGTCCAGAAGCAGCTGGATACAGAGTAGAGATGTCTCGTCAGTCTCATTTAGCTCAAGGCAAGTCAAGTTGAAAGTTAGAGATCCAGCCGATTCAGTCAATTATGCCATTAAATGATGAGTTATCAGTCATTGTCAGCCCATAGTTATAGGTGGGTAGGTCACCTGCTACACACCATTTTATTGCTTTGTGCTTAAAGGCGGCACACACTTAACAACTGTACGGCTGATTATGTATGTGACAACTGGTTGAACCTAGTTGGTCCTGGTCAGTGCCAGTCGAGCCTAGTTTATGAGCAGTATCAGCAACTGATGGCATCACAGCCGAGGCCGACCAACAGAAACTACTGCTTTACCTGAACACGGCATTGTTTTATAGTTAATTTTGATTTGGGGGTTTTCCTATCTCCAGAACGCCCAGACGTTTTCGACCGGTCTTTCAGCGTGTTGCCCCCAGCTTACTCTGTTGCTGCTTCCAGACGTTCAGAGACTGGAAATCTTTGCTAGTTGGTGGAAACGGGCTCCATCTATGAGCTGTGCGGTCTTTGACGGTCTCTGCCAGTCCTGAGGTGTGTCCCCAGCTTTAGTCAATCAGAGATAATTCTTTGTGCCTAAATCATTTTACATTGTGACGCATGTGCAGCAGGGACCTACGGCTCATAGTTATGGTCCTAGGTAATGACAACTAAATGGAGTGTGATATTCTAAGCAGGTGACAGGAAAGAAAGGGGACAAAGAAGGACCATGCTACTGTTACATGTCAAAGTCCTCAACTGGACCCAAATTAAAGATGTGTGTTCTGATAAAGAAGTGTAATAATTCACCAGTGTGCACTGTTTTCCACTCCAAACACCTTTTAACCAAACTTTAGTGCAAGATGTTGAATAGAAAGATGAAATCAGACACACTCTGTCTCTCTGTCTCTCTCACTCTCTCTCTCTCTCTCTCTCTCTTTGTATATATATATATATATATATATATATATATATGATCATAGAATGTTTATCTCTCTAATCTCATCAAGTCCAAACTGAGTAATGCATTGTTTTTCTCACCAATGTGTCATCTGAGTGATGGCTAGTTATTTGTAGATGGCTTTAAACATATTTGTCTTCGTGGCAGCGAGGGTGGATGCAGTGAGGGAGCCATCAGCCAAAATTATGTTTTCACTTTTATTTATACCTCAACAGCCTTTAAGCACAACTGCCCGAACTTCATCTGTTCGAGGTAGGTATAGCAGCTTATTGCAGAGAGATGTGGATATAAGAGTAGGCATATTTTATCCTGCAGCCGTTCTTAGAAAAATCAAGGTGTGTCTCTGCTTGTAAATCTCGGTTATTGCAGCCTTACGAAGCAAAAACACACTCAAACACAAACTAATGTTACATTTTATTTAGACAAGTTAACCACCTTACCTACAATAATTGAAAGGTTTTCCCCTGCTAGGTTGGGATAGAATCATGTTTATTACCAGCTGTAGGTGAATAGTGCTAATCTATGCATCAAGCAGCAGCACTCAGGCTGCACTTGGTAGATAAAGGCAGCTGGCATGCTCCAAGGCCAGTCTGAATATCAAACGACTTCAGATTAACTCCTTTTCCCTTCCAAAAGAGGCCCTGAAAGCAGCAAGACTCCATCCGTGATTACAGCCCGTCCAACAGCAGCGCCTCAAAAAAAGTGACTCGAGATGAGAAAAGATTGCCCCATTATTTAAAATCGGCGGAGAAACACAATGTTTTTCACTATGGTGCAAAGCAATTCTCCGAGCCAGAGGTAGAAACAGCATGACACTATTCATCTCTTAAGGAGCGGTACACAAGATTCACTTAGAGGTCGTGCAGACATCGTATTTCGTGCCTGGCATGGAACAGATCTAAATTTGAGCCTCCTTATGAGGGTCAAGCTGTTTCCTGTCCATTTTAAAATCACCACAATAGGCCCCATTTTCCTCCCCTTTAAGATGCAGCAAACAACTGTTCAGATCGACTTTGATGGATTTAGTCTTTTCATTGTGTTTCTAATGCAAATGTTTCAAAACAGCCCCGAGATCCATCCGATTCTGACAATGATGGAAAGACTCTCGGAATGGGGACCTTATTGTGTGCACGTTGGTATAAAGTGTCCTTGCATGCAGCATCCATGTGTTGTGTGTCCTTTGCTTACGCCACACGTGTGTTTGTGTAACATCGCAGGGAGTTTGGCCGCTGGAAGGTGAACAGCTTGGCCCTGGAGAGACAGGAGAACAATGGCTTCTCTTTGCCGCTGGACCCAGAGTTCCTCCAGACCATTAGGCAGCTGGGCAGGCGGCCCAGTCTCGGCGCCATCACTGACAACATTATCAGGAAATACGGAACCCACTTCCTGCTCTCTGCTACACTGGGAGGTAAATAAAGGTTATTGACTGTGTATCGACTCTTTTGCTTTTATTGATTTCCCTTACCGTGAGAAATGGTTTTAGGCATTCAGTTGCCCCACACCCAGGTAGAACATGTAGTCCACAACACATACCGTTGTCTTTCAGAAACTTTTTTTTGACTTGAATAACTTGGAGGTTCATCTCAAGGAACTAGTCTCTTAATTTAATGGGGCGTGAAACAAATTGGAACTATATTTCCTAATCGAGTCCAAAGCTCAGTAGGTATTTACTACTTTGGAGATCAAGCAGCAGTTTCAATTTCCCTTTATAGCTCTGAATGCCTCCTATCCAACATCCATCCTAACATTAGAGTCATGGAGTGGTCAATTACAAGGAACAATGCGGTATATTCTATGAGAAGTGCTGGAAATTCCAAAAAACACAAGGCTAGAGAGACTTTTCCTGATTCAGTTTTGGAATTTCTCCAGCTCCACTTCCTGAAACCATTTGGTTGCAAAGGGCCAATGCATGTACAGGCTACATAACAACACTGCCCTAACGTTGGGCCTTGTTATCCCCTTGTTGTCTATTCTTGTTGCTGAATAGCTTTCAAATGAAGGTGCGTTGTCCTAGAGAGAGAGAGAAGATCTACAAGTTAAACACCCTCAAAGCTGCAAAGCTTCTTGCATTGTGCTCAAACAAGTGAATATTGGCTCAGCTGTGAATATGGAATGCGTTGTGGTTGTTTAAGCTCATGTTCTCTAGTTCAAAATCTGTGTTTGGTGTTGTTTGACAAAAATGCCATTGGATCTGCTGTTTCCATAACAATGGATGTAAGTTAGCCAGAGAACAATAATTGGCAGGAAAGCTCCCATGGCTATCTGCTGCACAATCTCCTCCCCACTCTGCTTCTGCTGCTTTCTTTCTCCTCATCATTTGTCTCATGTGCATAAAGTCTCAAAGCACTGATGAATACAAATGGTATGTAAAAAAGATAAGACAATACTGTACAATGTGTGCTGAAAATGACACCGAATGAGTTTCAGAAATATGGCCCGGTATGACTTTAGCCTTTGTGCAGCAGCTTTTGAGCCAGCTGTTCGACCATATCAGTAACACTCTAAGAAAAAATGAACTCTGTTTTGATCCAGCTTTGTTTTAACATCAATATATCCTCATTAAATAAAGGGAAACAGCTTTTACTGCAAAGTAAGTAAACCGTGGTGCTGCAGACATGATGTTAGTTTAGCGTAGCAGTGTCGCTAAACTAAGCTTCATATTTAGTGTAGCGAAAAACGGGTGCAAAACTTTGCACTGTCTCACTTATTTTTTCATACACTTTTTTAACCATTTTTTTAACACTAGCAGAACTGTATTAGCTAAAGGTGTATTACTATTATGATTATTAATATGTTCACTTTAGGGCAAAGTTTGCATTCCCTTACAATAAAATTGCATGTAAGGGGGTACAAACTTGCAGATTTATTTTAAATGTTTGCTATGTAAACCTCATTTTTTAAATGCATTTATTAGTTTAATTTATTCTTAGTATTTCTCTAAACACAAACGTCCATAAAATGGTGTCATTCCATTTGAATAGTTAATTTTTCAAAATAAAATAATGAATCACAGTTCTGCAGCCAACCTGATGAACTTGCTCCATTTGGAGTCGCATTGTGCTAGAGTCAGTCCAAAGCCCATCGTGTTTAGTTGGTGACGTGGGTACGGACTGAATCCAATCACCATCATGGTTCACGTTTTTTTTATTATTGTACAAAAATAAAATAAAAAATCAAGACCTAATGTAACATCTATTATAGACAGAGATCAAGTTCCCACAGTAAAAATGTCTTCAAACAAAAAAAAAAAAAAGGACATTTGGACATGTTGCCAACAATGCATGCTGGGAAGTTTACCAATATGCTAGTTTTGTTTTTTTAGCAACTTGACATAATGAGTTTAATGAACTCTCAGTATTTCATTCATATAACTATTTTTGTGTGTGTGAGTCTAAAGTGCAGATCTCAAACTCTATGGCAATTCTTGAATGGTATCGATAGGCCAACTGAAACCAGAGTTATGATAAATGGTTTGTGTGTGTTCAGTTGCTCAAATTAGGATGCATCCAATATTCTGACTGCCAATATTCTCATTTTTTAAATTTTTTTTATTTTTCTTGACCGCAAAGTCCAGTGCAGTAAATCTGCAAAAAACACTTGTGTGGTTTTAGATTTAAAGAAATATATAAAGTAAAGATGGGGTTGTGCATGAAAAATGACACTAACCACTCGCATGTTAACAGTTTTGAGGTAAAAAGTACGAAAAGTATTCAAAAATGACTCCAGTGGGCTAAGCCAAAGGATAATATGTCAGAACCACTCTTATTTTGAAATTTTGAAACTGCAGTTATTTTAGGATTCATTGAAATAATAAGACTTGATTTTTTTTTTTTTTTTTTTTAGCAATGTGATCTGTTCCAACCAGATTTATGACTGACAATTCACAGTGTGGAATGTTTCTTAAAAAATTGACAGATTCTTGGAAGAAGTTCCGACCTTTTCCTAAAAGGTTTTAGCAAAAGTAGGTAAAGGAAAAAAAAACAAAAAAAAACCCCCAGAAAGGATATTTTGGTGATATGGTGTATATGAGACAAGTGTTAACCTTTTATCATCCCCACTGGAAATGAACAGTGTGTTAGATCGAGAGTTTCTCCAAATTAAAACCACATTCCCTGTAAAACCTAATGCCGTTAGAAAAGATTTTCTTTTATTGATTTTTCACTCCTTCCGACATCTGTCAATACACTGTCCTCTGAAAGCCCTGGTGCTGTGTGTATCGAGAGACATTTGAATATAGGGTAAAACTAATAGAGACTCAGTGTCTTTCACCTTCACGAGTACTGTTTTTCTGCCTTTGCCACTGTATAATGAGTGCTGGCAGGTGTTGATGAGTTAATATTTACCACTGAGGACACTGTGTGTGTGTGTGTGTGTGTGTGTGCTCACGGGGGGATGAGTCATTAATGGAGTTTGTGTCTCTTTGCGTGTATTCACAGGGGAAGAGTCATTAATGATCTTTGTGGACAAGCGGAAGTTGAGTCGGACGAGTGAGGTGAGCGAATCCAATGGCACAGCTGTGACTCTGGAAGCTCTGCACCAGCTGGCTGCCTCCTACTTTATCGACAGGGAGAGCACCTTGCACAAGCTGCACCACATCCAGATCGCCTCCACTGCCATCAAGGTAAAAATCCGCTTCCCTCTGGATTTCAAAGAGCGAGAAAATAAAATCACATATTCATTTCTTCAAATTGGCAACGTTGTTGTCGTTTTTAGATATTGATAGATATTGTTCCAATTTTCTGTAGATAAACGCATTTATTGCATTTCTCAAGTACACGGCAAGTGGTCTTGATTACCCCACCGCACTAAACACTGTTTTTGAATAGAGAACCTAAAGTCAGAAGTTCAGGCTCATTTATGGACTGTTGTTTCTGTGGATGCCGTGTTTAATTGCGTATTTTCTCTATTTGTTTGCTCCAAAACATTATTAGTACTGAGTTACTGTGTACATGACAGGGTGGTACGCTGGCGAGACCCTGTCGGCAAAATACCACGCTCTCTTTAGCAAGAAAAAAATGGTTTGTATTGGTTTACTGTCCATGTGTAGTCCTCTACATTGTGCCATGTTAAAAGCTTCGTAATCATTCGAGGGGAAGATATTGAAGTTTTTAGTTGTGGCAAAATAAGCTTCTGCACATAAACTACGCAAACCTGCTCTGAAATTTCACTTTCTGACTAATGTACTGTGAGTCAAGCTGAAACAACTGTTAGTGCACTTGTGTTTTTGAGATAATGATGCTTGTGCTCCCCTCTGAGCACAACCATAGGAACAAATTAAGGAAGTTACACTGAACAGCGGTCAGTACTGTATGTGCCAAGTACTTACAACTTGCTAGCAATTACTGTGTGCCATTTATGACCCATCAATAGGCCTTCAGTGGGTGACTCTGGCCTTTCCAAATGCAGAATATCGCCATGCTGCAGATTATTAAAACATATTTTAAAGGACATGAGGCAATCTTCAGCCACTTTCCTTAGGCTGCTGTTTTTAATTGATGGACTCTTCATAGCGAATGCACTTTAAGCCATCACTTAATGTTCTAGCCAAACTTCAAGTGGCCAGTGACCTCCAGTTAAGCAAATAAATGTTTCCACAGGGCCTTATGGGAAAATTGTGTGTGAGTGTCTTTGGTGAAGAAATGGTCTCCATATAATAAACATTTTCTCCATATAATATACATGCATTTAGTTTATACAAACAAAAAGCAAACATTTTATAATAGGTCACGGATCCTCGACCCATGGCTACAATACGCAGAGAAAGGTGATCTGTTCAGTGAAATATATGAACTTGTGCAGATGAGGCGAGAAAGCAGGGTGGCACGTGGCACAGGCAGTAGGCAGTTACCACTGGGTGCAAAATGCTAAAAGGGTGGGGTTACACAAACTTTTGCTTTTTCCAGTTTAGTCTCTGTAAGCAGTCTGCAATGAAATCATGCTCAGGATCATACTGATAAATAATAGGCAACATTATTATTAAAGTAGTCAGTATTTCAGTTTGGCTTTATAAATGCAAGAATGACCATCTCTAGGTTTGAGGATGTTCCTGCAGCTATGCACGATATCTTTGCAGTGATTTTTGCTTCCATTGGCATCTGTTAACATGGATGATGTGACAAAGTGATCTTTGAAGGAAACGGTAAAATGAAACCTATTATTGAGGCAGCATTAGCCTGAAGCAGCCCATGATGCCGAACTGCTCTCTGTACTACTTGGCAGCACCGATGAGCCATAAATGCTGGCAACTTGGTGAAACGGACACCACTATTGTGATATTCTTTGTTGCTGGTTGAGTCTAATAGACAATTTTACAAACATTCAGGCTCAGTGAACATGAGAGAGTTTTTCCAAGAGAAGAGATGAAGCGAGCAGTATTGTTTACTTCCCTCCTTCGCTTTTTCATGTGTGCATTCAAAGGCTTGTATATTGAACAGTATACTATCAAGATATGCTTATAATGTAAATATCGCTCTGCATATATTAGCGCTTAATACCTTTGTGGGTTGTTCATTCATCACTCTGTCAGTTGTTATCAAGCAGAATGGATTGAACTGGCTGAGTTTGCCCTTCGCTCTGCAGACTGAATTTTCGGTGCTTTCTGAAGAGTCTGTTCCCTCGTGCGGCTTTAATGTGTTTGCATTTGCTCGTGGTAAACAACAGATTAACGCCACTAAATGTAGCTAATATCTGCAACCTGGAAGGGAAAAAAACTATCTGAGACGCTGCCAGCATCTTTAGTCTGTTTGTCATGTGCTGGACTCCATTACACCTGTCTCTGCAGTGTTTCTGACTGGATGCCCCACATCCAAAACCCAGCTAAACTGAATAATGGATGCACACTTGCTGCGTTAGTATGAACTGTTCTTTAGGTCTGTGGTCTCTTTCTGCAACAATGTCACATAGGAAAAACTGGCACTGAATATGAAAGAGCATTTCACATTTTGGAAAAAGCTGTAGAACAAACAGTGCGGCGATCATCCTAAACAATACAAAGGAAAATAGATTAAAATGAAATGAAATAAAGACACATCGGACAGTACAGAGAGAAGTCACAATTACATTAAGCTATTAGGGCAATGAAATTAGTTTTCGACCTCGGGACAAATATGTGTCACAAATAATGAAGTGAATTTAAAAAAAGCATCGTTGCATTCTTGTAGCTATTATTGTCACATAGAGCTGTGTTAATGACCCAGTGAAGGTCAGACACCTCAGCTAAAGGCATTTTAATGTGCTATATTTCCAAAATGCATAAACAAAAATTGTCCTGTGGTTATTTCTTATTATATATCTCTGTAAATATAGAGAGAGATATATTAGGTTAATGAATAGATAGATGAATAATAATGATAGATTTTTTTAATTTATTAGATGTTTTTAAAGACTTACACACATTCTTAAACCAACATTTAATAGTGTCTACTCACATTTTGTGTCTGTCGACTTGCATTAGCTCTTTATCAGTGCTCTGGACCGGCATTGTCAGCCAAACACATCTCTCCACTGGATGACATGTTTGTTCATTCCCAAATGTTTGGTCTGGAAATGAAATGTGAAAAAATGGAAACAAAAATGGAAAAGAAAAAAAAAAACACAGTTTGTCAAAATGTTCTGAGTCGGCTTTACATTTTCATAGCAGTCTGAAATAAGCAGGAGGCAGCTGGACATGAATGTAGCATGTGAATGTAACTAATCCAGGTTGCAGGCACAATAGAACATTCACAATAGCCTATTCCAGCTGTCATTGGGTGAGAGGTGGGGTTTTTGAAGGGGTCACACATAGACACAGACAACAATTCATGCTCCCAATACAATCATTCTGGCAATGACCAGTTAACCTAACGTGCATGTCTTTGGGACTGTGGGAGAGAACCCGAGTACCTGGAGGAAACCCACACAAGCACAGGGAGAACATGCTAACTCAGCTTTATCTCATTGGTTCGACTGTGGGGGCATCTTACAGGGCACTTTTGCTGTATTTGGAGCTTAAATCCTCCTATATGTAAGTGTCTGTATGGGGATTGTTGAAAATGCTTGGGGTGGCTATAGCTCACTTGGTAGAGCCGGCGTCATTGTAACCCAGGGTTAGTTTTTCAGTTCACATGTTGAAGTGTCCTTGGATAAGACAGTGAAATCACATCAGTGGCAGCATGAAAACGTGTGGAGCTGCACAATTCATTTACAAAATACCGTGTTGAAGTCATCCTTCAAAATCTTGTGTTGTCAAATTCCCAAACTGGAACTAGCTCCTGTTCATTCAGTTATTCTTTCCAATCAAAGATCATGATCAAAGTCTTTGGACTAATCAAAAAGTGAATCAAATTTAAGAGAAAAATGGCTGTCCACTCCATTTTCACATCGGTGATGATTTGTGGCGCTGTATTTTGTCGAGTGGGTGTCACTTTATATACTGGGTAGAAAACAAAAGCAGTCGTTAGTGAGCATCCAACAGGACCGAACTCCATAGGAACAGCACAAACATCAGTGTCGATTTCCCTCATTTCGACTGCGCAGCTGGAGCTAAGAAGCTAAATTGCTTGCCTCTTTCTGAGTCGCAGCCCATTTTTCATTGACTTGTCCTTAGCGATGCCCCATTATACAGTGCATCGGAGATAAAATTGTACATTTTCTAAAGTGAATTGGCAAGAGGACGTTGAACTGATTTGGCAGCCAGCGCTGAACCAAAGTGCTGCTAAAAACCCCTCTGATTGAGATGAATAGAGAAAAAGCCCTCTGGGCTACATTTGTTTGTGAGGGATTTTCAGGTGACTGATGTAAAATATTCACAGCATCAGCGGCCTTTAATTCTGTACATGCCCCAACCCCAGTGAAGACAGATGCCAAAACAAAGCTGCCTTCAAGAAGAGCACCGGCCCCCTGGTTTTAAGAGATAACATATTATAAATGGTAGAAATGCCTGTCCTGAGGGCCGATGGAAACTAATCAAAGACGGGGGAAATGAGATAGGAGTGCGAGTGCTCCCACATTGTGTAATGTATCAACTCTTCCATTTCAGTAATCTCCTTTTGGAAATTACTGAAATGGAAGATGCTGAAATTTGTCAAACATTTTGCGATATGATTGGAGGTGTCACCGAGCAGAAGAGATGAGATGAGGACAGACAGGCTCGATGTAGCAAGGCCCCTCAGCCCAGGCTCGAGGAACAGCAGGTAACACAGGAAATTCAGCATCAATCAATATTCGTAGCTTTGATTTGCAGCGCGGGCTCTGCCATATTGAAGAATCATTAAAGTGAAGCTGTGAGGAGAATGTCATTGACGAGGAGGAGAAGTGATAAGGAAAGTTTGACCCAATTTGATGCTTTGAGTCACTCGCGCTGCGTTATGCTTCGTCTGTCCGAGTGTTGTGGGGGAATCGAGTAAATTTAGTCATGTGGTTAGATAATTAGCAAACAGGCCATCAAGATTATTGACGAGGTCACTGAGAAGACAAGAAGTCACAGGATGTGTCATGTTTTAGAGGACTGCTTAAGATCACTGTGGGCACTGTGGGTTGTTATGAGGCCCAAAACGATGCAGTACATAGTGGGTCCTGGGGTCACAAGGTCTACAGCAAGGTGCAATGAAGGGTGGTTATTGCTTCTCGAACAGATAACTTTAAAAGGGCAAAGAATGGTTAGCGTCAACTGCGTGCACCTGGTTCATGTTCATGTTTTGTGAGGGGTGAGGTCTCCTTTGTTGAGTTTCGTTGTAAATAGAAAGGGTTTGAGAGATGCAGGGGAGGAGACGCCAAGATCCATTCTTCTCCCTGCTGGCATGTATTAAACTCAGAGTTCTGTCTTCAAACATCTAGTAACGCTTTTCTACAAATTTCCACAGTTTAAAAATCGAGCTCCCGAAATCAGATACAAGCTGCAGAAATTAGTTTGAGGATGAGGGGATTAAAAAAAAAAAAAAGAAAGAAAAAAGAATTAAAAAAGCAGCAATCATTATCCAGCATCCTGAGCTTTCAATATATCTTTAACCTTTAACGAGATCTATAGGTTATTTGTATGGTAGAAACAGAAAGGGAAGAGCTGACTTCTCGTGTAAAGATTCTAGCTATTTCTTTTTCTTCTGCAGCTGGTTAAAAGAAATGAAGCCTGGAGAGAAGAAAAGAAAATCCCACATACGCAGAATCAAATTTGCTCTCTTGGCCCCTTCTACAAGTGACTGTTACTTCCTGTAAAATAGCATAGCTTTGCTTTCTTTAAACGGAATCAGTGAACATAACAGCACATCCAGTATTAAATTCCACTTTCTTCTACCAAAGATTCCCCTCTGCTCTCTTGTGGCTTTGAGTTGTTTTTTTGTTTTTTTTTTCCAGGGCACACAATAATCTCATTCTGATGCTATTTCCTCTCAAACTCTCTCCCCTCTCTTTTTCCTCTATGAGCTTATTCCTCGCTGGTTGACATTAGAGCGTAAGCCAGTGCAACATAAGTGGTCTTTAAACACGCACCGAAATCCTCAAAGACTGAATAAACAGGCGAAAACGTATCTCAGATGCAAATGTGGCTTTGCACATCTACTCTGCCGTGGTGATTAAGCAAATGACAATTCTTGAAGGTGCGGCGAATGAGGCAATTTTGAAATGAGCGATGATTTTCATGAAACATTAATGCTACGGTGTCTTGTAATTTTTTTTTCTTCTTCCCAGTGAGCAGAAAGTGCATCCATTTAAAGTCCATTGTTGCTCAGACAACTGACAACACAAGCTCACTAAGTGACATTTTATGCAGTTTTGTGGAATTATTCATATGAGGGATTTGCAGCAGTGATGAATCTTTATTTAAAAAATGCTCCCTTCTCACTGGTTTTATAATAATATTAGAGCTGTGCGTTTTTTAATAATGGATGTGCCTCAAGGCCATCTGTATCGGTGGCCCATGTTAACGGGCTAAGCGTTGCCCTGCTGAGACCCCACACCAAGCTACAGCCTATCATCCATCTATAAACTGGGCAAGATAAGACATAATCTGACTTAGTAGATAATACAGTTAATTCATTATTTTAATAGCCAACTTGTATCATTCGTTCTCTTTTATCGTGTTCATTTTATTTAATTTATTAATCGAACTGTAAGTGGTAATGTCTTCCTGCCAGAGAGGAGAGAGAGAGAGAGCACTGAGGGGAGGTGGATGGAATGGATGGATGGACGTTCAAGTGGGAGACAGCGGTTCGTTCCCCGTTCGTACTTCAGTGCTTTAAGCCAAATTATGATCTTTCTCGTGAGGAATCGCTCGTGGTTTCGTACCTTAGCACAACCACATAGAGTCTGTTCTGTGCATGAAACTAAGCAGGGTGGAGATGCATGTTCATTTTGTAATTTGACTTTTATTTTTGGGTAAAATAATCCTCTTTCAGCTGCACATTATAGAGCCTAATTCAAGGTCCCTGTTTTAAAATATCTCTCTACTTCACGCTGAAAAATGCCTCCAGATGATATCAACCTGCATTTCCGATTATGTCATCTCGTTGCTCACACTATGGAGTTTGGAATCATAGTCAAATTGCTTTTCCAGAGCTCCTCCGGATGACATCATCTGAACTCCTAATGATGAAAAACCCCAGGAGGAGGAGTTTTGCAGCCAGAAGCAGAGAAAGATTTTAATACGGGGAAGTCAGAGGAACATTTAAAAGCATTCATGTACTTTGTACATTTGCACGAGGGATGGACGTATCTATCCTCTGGTATCAATACTTAGTTACCCACCGATCGATTTTGGTTTTGGTCCGATCGATTTTGGTTTTGGTGTCGATACTTTTTCAAATATTGTGACAATACTGTGTTAATACGTGCAACCTGTTGTCAATTGCAGTTAAGTTATTAATGAACACCGTGCAATCATGTGACTTTTCTTTAAGGGACATTGGTGTCGTATTAGTATCGATGAAAAAGGACCGTAAACGACTGGTATTGTATCGAAAGGAAAAGTGTTAGTATCGCCCGCCTCAATACGCCCTAAACTACAGCCATAGGAAGAAAGTTGAAAGTTGATGAAGTCGCCCTTTAACCTTCTCAAAGTAGAAAACGTCACCTATTGCACCATAATTATGGGCTGATGGGTTTATTTTTTCTTGTGGCAATTCTACAAAGTAAGAGGAGTGTGTTTGCATAAACTCTCTAGTGGGAACACTGGGCCAGTCAATACCTCGCCCTCCACTGCACAGTCTAAGTAAAACAGTGTTCGCTTGAGTCGCGGTGCCAAACACAGACAGGCTCTGCTCCTCACCGGCCCCAGAAGTTGCCACTGCACTTTGTGCTCTGGGCCTCTGTGTTTTCTGGAAACACTGGAAGTCTGTGAGTGTCAGTGTTTGCCTGAACAACACGTGTGGCAAAAGGTCGCATTGCATATTCACTAAGGTGGGAGCTACTGTAGAAAGGCTGTCTTGGCACTGTTTACGATCGGGCCTAACCTCACGCACGAGGGACACATCAAGGGGAAGTTCTGAATGAATGAGCTGAGAAACATGACGAATGCAGATGCTTCCATACATAACGCGAAGGGAAATTTTAAATGCATGTCTTTGTAGATTAGTGCAATATCTTAAGGGAGACTGGTATTAAAGCCATTTTGAAGCCGCGAACACACATGAGGCACATCTGTAGTCGACTCGCTAGCTGTTGCTCATCTTACTGTGGCACAATATTTGTTAGGCCTGTGCATAACTTGCAAAGCAAAGCACTGATCTGATGGTAACTAAGCGTGTTTGTTTTTTTCTTTCTTCACTTTCCAGCTTTTCACAAAAGTGTCTGGTTCAAGGATCTTGAGCAACAATAGCGAAGACAGACAGATACAGACAGATTATTTAAAACAAACACAAACAGTTAAACGGTTTGATGGAAGAGTGAACACTTTTTTCACCATTTTGTGAAAATGGAGAAGTAAAAAATGTGTTGCCGTGGCAACAGGGACTCTCGCAGTAATTTTGTATTTTTATTTTACACACATGATGCACAGCAGTAGAAAACATAGGTGCTTTGCCCAAAATGATTTGTATTACTGCAACAAGAAACTGCCTCCAAGTGACCCACACATTGTAAAAAGTAAAAGATACTGAAACGTTATTTTCAGCATAAATCCATTTTGAAGGAGCATCTACATAGTGAGGAGACATCAGAAGGTTTTGTCTGGAGGGCAAAGTGAAATTCCCTGTGATAAGATAAACAAGTCACGTCCACAGCATGTGTGAGCATCTCAAACTGCTTATTCAACAAAAGCCTTTAAGTGCAATTAAATGTTCCATTAAATACAGCTGTTAGTTATTCCAGCACAGTCAGCACAATTATCTTGTACTCAATTATGGCACATTAATATTTCCCCCACCGACTGATCCATGTCAATTACATATCACATGTTTAGAGTAACGTGCGTGTTTACGGCCTTCACAGCGTAAACGCCCCAAGCGGTCTCAAAGGAAATGAATCTAGCAAAAGATATTTTTTTCTTGGGAGGTTGATTTCTAGTAGAGAAGCCCTGCTGCGCACACATGCTCTGCTCCATTGGGTTCTTTTTTTTTTTTTTTTTTTTGCAGATGGCCTCATTGCTATGCATAGAAAAGTCATCTTTAGATTTGCATTTGGTCAATTTTCCCCTTTAAGTTGGACATCTGTCTGCGTTAGAAATTAATCTGTGGATCCCTACGGAGGCAGCTCGTATTTTAATTAATTGTGTTACCACATCAGTAATGAAAAAATGCAAAAAAAAAAAAAAAAAAAAAAAGGGAACTCAACTCTCCCTCTCCCACACTCCTTCTAGCTCTGTCTGCGTGCCCTGCTGAAAATTTGGATTATGATTGACTAAATGTGAATTGAAAAAAAAAAGTAGATCGCTTAAGTATTTTTAGCAGGAGACTCAAAGAGGCATTACAGTGGATGCAGACCATATAAATACTGAGCTGCCAGCTTTTTCTCCTCCTTATGTCTCACTGTACTTTGTTGCCATATTGACCTTGTAGTTGTCAAAAGCGCACGTCAAAACTAAGACAACTTTTCTGCCCGCAGCAGCAAAATTCTCCCCTTTTCTTCCTGGCTGGATACCGTGGGTGCTGTCATTAATCCAGCAAGGAGATGTGGTTACTTTTATTGGACCTTTGGGAAAATATTAAAAGAAGACACCGTCATGGTGTTTGGCAATAATTCGCATGTGACAGGGGAAGGAGATGGATTTTCCTTCAGGTTGGCAGTTTATCTTTGCTGCCCAGGGAGCCAGGATATATGCATGCTCTAAATCAGGCTTTTGTCAAGGATGATTGAATTGAGATTGTGAACAATCTAACCATGAGCTCAAAGAAGACGAGGCAGTCTACAGTGTGTGTGTGCGCGTGTGTGTGTGTATTTTTATCAGCACAAATCTGGTGTTATGTCTTTGAGAATTGAATATAGTTACATCTTTGAAGACTTGCAGAAAAAGTTGGAGATCTTTTTATGCTGGTCTCAGAAGGTTTTCTGTTTCACTAACTTTATTCAGTTTTTGCCCAACTTCTGTGGTGGATTCAGAATGCGCTCAACAAACCTATTTGGAAAAAAAAATGTTTTATTGATATAAATATGCAATTATCACATTACTCCAATGGCTTAACCTTGAAATCTCATTGACCTTTGTCTTTTTTTCTAATTAAAACCTGCAGATTTTCCACACTTGCTCTTAATAAATAGATTCCATTTGAATTGTTTAACCCTTCACACTCACCAGCGTAGATCCATTAGAGATCATGCTCACCAGGCACAGGCCATGCGACCTGTGTGGTCAGGGCGCTCATGAACCACAGCCTCTGAAGTTTCTGGTTCTGTGGTCAAGGGCTCGATTGGGAGACACAAAGTCATCACTAAAAGATGCAAAGTGACTCAAAAATGATAAACAATGTCTAAAACTTTTAAAAAAGGGGGGTGCAACATAACCAAAAACAGGCACAATGGCCAGAATCAGACACACAATCGCCAAAACTGGGACAAGATGAGTGAAAACAGCCTCAAAATGTCTAAAAGTAGACAAAAAATGACCCCAAGCAAACAAAGCATCCAAAACTAGACATCGAATTACAAACAACTGACATAAGCATGTGAAAAGAGAGACACCGTGGCTTAGCTGGTTGAAGTGTCTGCCTGGGAAACAGGAGATCCTGTGTTCAACTCCCAACTCCCCGGCTGTTCTTCTATTTGTTTAAATGGTGTTGGATTAGCCTCACAGTCTGTTCACATGCATGTTTATGAGTCCTAACAAATCACAAATGATATGTTTAAGAAGGAGTAGGCGTTTAGCGCCCAGCTTGGCTCCATTGAAGTGAACAATGGCGTGAGCGTGGGCGGTAAGGCTAATGTATGTAGCTGTAGCTTCACCTATGTTATCTTTAGTTAGCTCATGGAAAGTAAAAAGAAATGGTGCAGACTGAGCTTTTGCTGAATTCCAAATCTGTGACTTTGGTAAGATGATGCGAGCACAAATAAAACAAGCACTTTGTGCTACAGAAGGCAATGTGAACAGTATTTACTGGAATATCCATCATTTGCAGTGAGAACACAACTCACCTGCAATGTTACAGCATGTTATTGTGGGAAATGTGTTCAACTACTGTAATTATTTTGAAACCCATGATGCATTAAAAGTATACTTTTTCAAATCGTAGAACAAGAATTTATTGTAAAATTATACTGTAGAAATGGCAATAATTTGTTACAGTGTTGCACTTTTTTGGCTCCTCCTGCCCACATTTAGAAGAAGTGTTCTCAAAGAAGACACAGGAACCGCTGTAAGAGTGTCATCATTTGTGTGCAGCTATAACAACTATTTCATGGGGATCAAAGAAATGTGTTGAAATATAAAAAAAACAAAAAAAAACCCCAAAATTATTACAAGACCACAAGTTATAAAAGTGCGAGGGGCCCACGTTTTTCCTACTGTATGATGGTGAAAGGTGGACTTTTGACAGTGGCCCTTCTCTGTTTGAAAAATCACCTTCTTACTCTACTTGATAAATAATATTTTACTGTACTCACTACTTTGAAAAAGTTGCGGCGGAATTCAAAGTGAATTTAACTCTGGAGTGAGGTCTGAGTTCAATGATGCTGAAACAAGATTTTAAGCACAAACCTTCTTTAATGCCAGCACACACCCCACACGGAGTCGGTTTAAAAATCCCCATCAGGGATGTCCCCCGATGCTGATACCAGTGTGAGACATCAGGCCCAATGCTGCCTTTGTGAACTTGTACTCGTACTTCTCCGATACCGTGTCAACCTCCACGAGTAGGCAGAGGGGGAAAAAGGTCTGTAGGTTAGAGAACTGATCAGGACAAAAGCAAAGCAGCTCTGTTATCTTAAGATCTAGTTACTAGCAGTCATTTTCATGAGTGTTTTAAAAACCTTAAATTTTTGCGACTGACATCAACAACAACCAGGGTTCTATACAGTAACTAGAACGTTACCTGTTCGCTTTGTTTTCCCAAGTTATTTTACCTTCATTGTGGACTCAACAGTCTGTGATGTCCACGCTTCTCCTTCCAGGATCTCACTCTAAATCTTTGCTTTGTTCACGCAAGGTTTTCTGTTCTCACGAGATTTGCTTAACTGCAGAGTACAGTTTAGTACTTGTATCTGTTCGCGGTATCGGTGAGTACTCAAATGTAAGTACTTGTACGTAGTCTGGGGAAAAGTGTTATCAGGACATCTCTAATCATGATAATGCAATTTTTAAAATTAATACTATATGAATGATTGATGATGGTGATGTCTCCTGTCTGAGGACCCCTATAAAATCTAAACGTCCCTCACTTCATCACACTTTAACAACAGAGTATGGCCTTGGAAAATGAAAGTAGTCCCCCCCCCAAAAAAAAAGAATTATTATTGAATCACATTTAATTTAAAATGCACGTAAATATAAAAAGCTTGTTTTGAAGTTAAGCCGGCAGAAAATGACAAGTGGCTTTTAATAGATCACCAAAGTGGTAGTAGAAATAAACACACTGGGCTCGAGTGGAGCTGCAGATCAGTTATCTGCTTCAACAGCTTTAAAATCTTCATTTGTCGCTGAAAACCATGTCCTCCACACACTCGGGAGGAGTTAATATTAAAATCAGGGAGAGGACAGGTTAAGTTTGATCATTAAGTCCTTGTTTTCCACTTTTACATTAGCATCGGCTACTTTTCATAAATTCCACATTTGTTCCTGAAACATTTTCCCGCGCTGGTGTTAAGCATTAGGAAGATTTGGGACTAATCACGAGTGCTGTTTTCATGTTAGAACCAAGTAGACTTCGGTTATTTTCACGTGGTTCTCCAGCCCAGACACAAGGACACGGTGCTGTTTGCTGCACAGACGGTCGATTTGCACAGACAAACGGCATCTTTTCCTTTTGACAATCCAGAGAATCCTTGCACACACAGCTCACTGCTCAACTGTCCACACTCCTCTGTGTGCAAATCCTTCCAATAAACATTTGCTTCTCGTGATAGGGGATGGACACACTTCTTTTCATGAGCCCCCTTTTGATAAAAACCTTTTCAGTAGTTTCACTGGCCCTAAAATATCCAGATTTCCCTGGAAAACATTTCTCTCACTTTGTAGACGTTGGCAGATATTTAGCTGTTAATTAGCCATAATTTTACGATGAAAATGAATCTCTAACAACCTCACCAAGTCAACACTTATGAACAGTTACCAATTATCCGGTCTCTTTGCTGGAATCCCTAATAAATGCAGATGCATAATTATTTCCATTTACCTACTTCGTATATTTTTTCAGACTCAAATACAATGAAAGTAGGTAATAGCTGCGGCAATTTACTGTACACTTTTAGAAAGCCCCCTACATGTCGTCCATGCCTTCTGTGAGACGTGTATAATAAGTTTCTGTGGAACATTGTCCAGGAAATTATCTGGAAAATTCAGCACCTGGAAAATAAAGCATCCCTGATTCTTCTTCTTTTACTCCCACATGGATGAAGCTGTTCTGTTAATTAAGCAGATACCGCATGCTAAGTGTAGCCCAAATCTGATGTTCCTGACTCCAAGTGATTCGAAGTGTGGCTCTTCCTCGTATCGGAGGAGGGCTCCCCTCATACTGTATACGGTCAGATCATAGTGTGCTTTGTCTTTTCTTTGTCTGTTTCAAGGTTTGGCTGTGGTTGTCTGTGCACTAGTGACTTTATTGTTACTGTAGACATGTGGCCCACATTTAAGTTCAACGCAGAAAAGCAGAAAAACAACCGCGTCTCTTTAAACGGTGAAGACAATTCGATTTTTTTCGATAAGGGAACAAAAAAGAGCCGGGCTTCCATGTCCCAACAGCAAATAAACACTGAGTGTAGTGATTTAACCTTAAAGAGTCGTATAGTGACGAAAGCCATAGGAATTAACGAGCACTTGAAAAGACTGGATGTTGTTGTGCGAGAAAAAGTTAGAAATAAATCGGTAAATAGAAATGTTGTCGTGAAACATTTTATTTTGAACCTTATATTAAACATTGATGTGTTCTATATAAACTGATGAGATGCCCTGTTCAGCTGATGCTTTAATCATTTCCTCTCACGATGAGCAGTGAAATGTTACTTTCATGAGTCGGCCCTTTATCTCCACTTCCTGTTCGGGACTTTTGTTTTGTAGCTCTTTCCCCCACTTCCTGTTTGCAGTTCATTCCTCCAGCTTCGACACTCATCACCGGCCATTATTGTTTACACCTGTTCCGCTGCCCATTTAGACTCAGCTCTCCCCTCACTTCCTACCTGATCCTCATCTTTTCTCCATTATGAAACAGCCTGTTTTCCGGTTTGCTTGACTCCTGTTATGCGGAATTCTAACTCTCGTTATTGGACCCTTGTATCTCTTGTTTTGAGGTTCAATTGGGGCCCGTCCTATGTTACTGTTTTAACCCGCCGTGCATCTTTTCCCTGCTTCCTCGTATTTGTTATTCTAGTTCCGCCTTGTGTTTTACTTTCTCCCCGATTCATGTTTTTGGAGGCATTTTGGATCATTATTGTTTCTCTAAGGCCAAGTCAGCCTCTGTCCTTCCATCTGGAGGGAGTTTTAGTTTGCCTTTTCATATCCCGTGTTCTTTAATAAATCTTTTATAATCCCACGTTCAAATTCTGACTCTCAGCTTCACTCACAGGAGTCCGGTTGTGTGTTTATGTTTGAATACTGTGGTCTCGATGTCCTCGTTCCGTGTTAATCTTCATTGGACTGTAGAATTAGGAATGACACAATTCATGACTGTCAGCTTCACCCTTAAGTTCCCTCTTACCCTCCTCCAGGTATTAGTTTACATGCCTGATTGCAACCCTTCTGTCGGACTGGATTTTGTTATTTGATTTGTTCCCTCCCTTCTCAAAATAAAGTTCCCTCATATCACACTGTGTTAACACTCCATTCTCCTGCACAAATCCCGACAGGTACTTTTTATTAAGGGAAAGGGAGAAGTACAGCACTGTCAAGCCAAAGACCTGAGACCCTTCTGGTTGGGTTCAGGCAAGAAAACCACTGATGTTAGAGCTAGAGAAACATTGTGGATGCTATTAAAAGCAATGAGACACGTTTTGTGTGAAATGACACCGGCCCTCGATCTTCCTCTGAGCCTAACCAGCTCCTGTAACGGCCTAAACACAACCGTAAAATGCTTTAATAACGCCGCAGTCAAACTAGACATTGCATAGGAACGTAATTTCTACAAGGGGCTTGAACTGTCTTATTTAATTTATAAATGAATGTCCGATGGTTAATAGGGAAAAATGTGTTGTGACAAGTTGTCAGATATACAGAAGTGGCATAGTGATCCAGGGCTAAATAAAAGACGTGGGCATATCCTCTATAAAGAGGCTGCTGGATGACCTTTTGTCACAGCAAAACCGACTACATGTGCCAGCTCGCTCGGAGTTTACTTTATGCCACTGAACCATTTGCTAGGTTTGTTCAACAGTTCTCGAGGGACCGGAGAAACTTGTGCTAACTAAATGTGTTTTCCTCCCCTCAAGCTGCTAGGATTTAATATCCAACGACCCTCAGTGGCTCACTTGGGGTGCAATTTGGTCTTTTCATGGAGACTTTGCACCTCCACCACAGCTCAGTTTGATCCCAGAAACGGTTGGTTTTTTTTTTGGGTTTTTTTGTGGTGAAACGTGTTCCATACTGTTCTCAGTGCAATTGTGCAAACAGAGGTGGTTTGATTGGTCATGATTGAAGTAATCGCACCTCGTATTTCGGTTTTTAACGGCACCACAGGTTCACCCGAACTGGCCAAAAATCAACAGTCAAAATGGCATTAAAAAGAAAATATATCCTTTAAAAAAAAAACAGTGGAAGTCTGTGAGCCAAAGGTAACACTGAAAATTCGAGATGCGAGTTTGTTGCATTTTTTGGTTACAACCTTGAACGTACAGCAGCTCTGAAAGCATGTAATGATAAATAGCAACAATATTGCATAACTCATTTAAAAGTTCGTGTACATGAATCCTCAGGTGCGTGTATAATTTAATAGGCCGTGCTTACACCCGCAACACAGTGGATTTTAGCATGTTACCAGTGTCAGTGGGCATTAAAATGGGTAAACGCAATGTAGGGAATTTGACAGATGACACCACAACTTACTCATTACGCCGTCCTCCAGGGATCCTTATCACAACTCAATTACCCACACACTAGCTCACAAAGTCATTATCTTAAATATGATTTCCACAATGCAGAGGTCTACATAATGCGTCACATACTTTTTTTCTGGGAAAATAAGAGTGAAGGCAAAGGGTGTTGTTAATCTTATTCTGTGTGACATTTAGTCATGTTCTCCCTCCTTTCACCCTCCTCTCTTTCTCCTTTATCTCTCTGTCTCTATATTTAATGCCATTAGTGGGTTCCTTTCTCAGTATGGATTATTGTTATGTGCCTCTGTTTTCCTCCCTTTAGGTGACCGAAACAAGGACGGGCCCTCTTGGATGCAGTAACTATGACAACCTCGACTCTGTCAGCTCCGTTTTGGTTCAGAGCCCTGAAAACAAGATTCATTTGCAAGGTTGGCCATCCATAATTGAACTCCCCCAATTTCAGATGGAATTGTCACAGTGTCTGTTCTCTGGCAAGCTTATAACTGCAGTACGAGAGCGTCAGAACAAATTTAGCTTCAATCACTCTTCTACTTTTTTCTTTTTTCTTTCTTTTTTTTTTTTTCTTTTTGGTCATGCACGCCTGCAGAGTTCTGACGTGAATCGCGGATAATGATTTAGAAACAAAAGCGGCACAACTCTGCAGTCAAAACACAATTTTAAGAGCATCTCAGGATACTACGCGCGACGCCAAGCACATGTTAAGCATGGCTCACGAAAAATAAATAAAGGAGAGAAAATGTATGCCAGGCTGTGGTGATTTACAGATCCAGTGTACAGCGACAATTCAGCTTTTTGTTCTGTTTGTGCCATTGCCTCAGGCCTCCAGGCCATACTGCCAGAGTATCTGAGAGCCCGGTTCGTGCAGGCAGCCCTCAGCTACATCGGCTGTAATGAGGAGGGCCAATTTGTGTGCCGGGACAATGACTGCTGGTGCCAGTGCACCGTGGACTACCCACAGTGTAATTGCCCCGAGGTGGATCTGAGGGCTATGGAAGCCAGTTTGCTGCAAATCCGACTTTCCTGGAACACAGCCAACCAAGACTTTGAGGAGTCAGGTCAGTGTTTTCCTTTTGTGCACTTGTTGGATGCCTGGGAGCCTTTCCATTACAACCCTTTGTTAGAAGAGTCGATGAATGGGGGGGGGGGCGTCTATGAAAACATGGGTAATTATGTCAAATTCGTGTGAACTGACTTCATCGCTACGGCTACGCCAGACAGCAATTTTTAAAGCTGCATCCTGCAAAAGCACACGAAAAAAGCTCAGAAATGCATTTTATTCTGTGAAGGGGAAAGACTTTGATGGATTTTACAGCGCAGGGTGCAGCCGTTACACAAACCTGACATGTCAGACAACCACTACACACGTTATAGATTTTTCAGGGTGGTATGTTATGGTGTAAGCTCAGGGCGGGGGTCAGGGGCTCTGAACAAATCTAGGTTTTTATTTTATTAAAATACTTTACTTTTATTTTACAAGACGGCAGCTAAAACCAGCTTGAAATCAACCTTTACATGTTACAAACCAACGATGTCACAGAAGTTTCCTTGCATGTTTTGGTGGATGGGGGGCTATAAAGTCATATAAAAGGCAGTCGTCCACGGACCACAGGGTCAGTGGTTCGATCCCGGCCACATGTCAAAGTGTCCCTGGGCAACAGCCCATTCTCATCCCCAGCTCCGCAGAATTTGGGAGGGTTGCATCAGGAAGGGGCATCCGGCATCGAAACTGTGCCAACTCATCATGCGGACAGTGATCCGCTGAACTCACGACTTACGCCGAAAGGACGGAAAAAAAAAAAAAAAAGCTTTAAGAACCGAAAAATACAGGGTTTAGCTGGTCCCCCTCCCTCCTGCAGATCTGCTTGTGGTAAATAAAATGAAAAAAAAAAAAACTACAAACGAATTTGCATCAAGCTTTTCAAATTATTAATATTTCTGCTGAAATTAAGTGGCAGCAACAAACTACATTGCGGAGAGTGAATTAGCATTTCTGCTTGACACAAATGCATTTTTATTTGCCCTCCACTTAATTACTGGCATTATAAAAAAATGTTTTTACGCTGACTGCTAAAAAAATACTGAGCTGCGTCAAAACATTTTTCCAATTAGTTTCTCCATAGAAGGAACGACTCTAACACACTTTCCCTCACCCTGGTCCAATACAAAGCCCTCTCTAGCTTTGCAAATTTCACATAGGTCACCGTAATGATCCACTGACACAAGGCAAAGATGGCTGGTTTAAATGACTAAATAAAACTGGCACTGTGTGTAGTCGGGCAACATCAAGTTTGCTTGCAGGTGTTTTCCTTTATCCATCAGTTCAGTGGAGCTATAGACTATACGACAGTCAATAATAGAATTTCTTTGAAAAGCAAATTTGTTCTCACCTTGAAAATGCCTTTTACGTCTCTGTGCCATGTACAGCCGCTCCTGTAACACTCAGTCTCTACTTTTTCTGTGTAAGTGGACGGAGGAATCTTATTAAGTTACCATAACTTACATTTTATTTTAATCAATGAATGCAAAACTTTCAGTGTACATGACACGCAGACATAGGTTGCTGTAATTACCAACAATAGTATTTCCACACAACTCGGGAAAGTACGTTTTCAAATTAAAAAGTATTTAAAACCAGTAACTTTGGATTTTTATCTTTAAGTGGTGTTAACAGGTCCCTTGAATGACTTTTTTTAGAAGTTATCGCTTCCAAATTCACGAAATTGTTATTGGTGTGTGATGTCATTATAAAGTGTTTGCCAGATAAAAATCAAAAAAGGCCAAAAAGGGTTGTGTACCGTTTCCCTCGGTGGCTTCCCACAGCCAGATTTACAGTGGATGGAGTAGAAACTGTACAGAAACACCTCAGCAGCTGACAAATTTGTCATGTCGCACATGTCGCTTTGCTGAAACAACTGACCCTCTTCTCTGACATTCAAACGGCCCTTTTCTGCCGTTGGAGCCTGTCTGTGTAGGGAAACGAAAACGGGAGGTCAGCGTTTAGTTTAATGTGACTGGGTCAGTCAAACGAGGGTTTTCAGAAACCGTAGGAAGAGCTGTCACACACCAGGAACAAGCATTGCTGTCAAGTCTTAGCAACGTGTGACGTTACTCCGTGCAGCACTTGCATTTGTTTTAATGATTTTTTTTACTATCTGGCCTGATGTAATGTGGTAGCATGTACATCAGCTCACCCTACTGACCACAGTATGAGCTTATGTTGCACAACAATATGATATGTTGCACATATCATATTGTTGTGCATAACCTTGTTAAGTACATCTGTTTTTTTTGGGGGGTGGGGGGTTGTCCCCCTGCCATTACACGGATCTGCCTCCACAGGCTCTGAGGGCATCTCGCTGTTTCACTCATTTCCAGCTCCTGCCTTAAGCTGTTCTTTGGGCACCGTGCTGGCTGTGAGTGTTATTACTGGCTACATGCTTCTGTACTTAGGGCAACTTGATTAGCGGACAGCTGGCAATAACTTGGGCAGCAAGGTGCCCCCCGAGAGCCGCGCTTGCAGAGCTGCATCAAATAAAGAAAAATAAGACGGTTCCTTTCGAACACCCCTCGGGATTCACTTTATACGTTTGATCAAACGGAAATCAAATCAGTAGCACAGTAAATAATAATCACGACTCTTGAGTGTTAAAAGAGGCTTTTTCACAGCCAGCTGATTGCAGAGATGATTTTCTTCAGCCGTTCTGAGGGTGATGTGCAACCATCTGCAGTATCTTGATTCTGCAAGGTTGCACATATACAGTAGGTACTGATCCATTTCCTTAAAATACACACAACTACTAAGACACAACGTTTAATAATTGTAAAGACAGATGTGTGTGTGTGTATATATATAGCAATTTAGGAGGAATCTGCTCAACAAGCCTCTGCATAGATCCACATCATTACGCCAACCCACGTTTCTTATTTTTAATTATGCCCACACAGTGTCTGTGAATATGCTCCTCCAAATCTGACAGTGCTGGGGTTTTTTTTGTTTTGTTTTATTAATTATTTTGAGTCATACAAAAGAAAAGCACTGGTACCTTCCTGGCTTCAGTGGCTGACAAGATAATAATGGTGGGTAGTGAGTGGGTTTCTAGGGATGAAACACTGTTTTCGTGGCGCTTGCAATTTCCACCTTTCCCAAGAAACTTTACACATCAGATTTAGTTAAATTTATTGCTGCAGACAAAACATTATCATTGTTATATTTTATTCCATTTTACCTTATTTTAATTAGGAAGTTTCCAGTGATGTTGTACTTTTGTATTCAGGAGAGAAGTGACCAGGTAACAGCACGAAATAAATTAGGCTGAAGTCTAATATTTTATAAAGCAGATATAAGCTGCTGCATTAAAGATGAATTTAATTGATGATGTACAGTGTTATGTTGCAATGCACTTGCATGAAACTTTTAGTTTTCCTTTATGAGGATTTAGCAGACTGACTCTGGTTTTATGTGGATAACGATGACGCGGATGTTTTGTGATTGAATGCCCTAATTCATGCCCTAATGATTAATACCATGCAGCTGTGACAAGATGGCGGGTGGGGTCAGTCATATAAATACACTTGGCTGAAATGCCATCACAGGTTCGCTGCCCAAAATTGTTTTTTTATTTGCAAAATTAGCTTTTGTTGCAACTTTTCAGAAAGTGTGCTTTGAGCTTTCAGGCCCACTGTAGATTTCACCGTAAATGACAAACCCTGCTGCACTCTGCACCTGTAGCTTCTTTGAGGCGACCTGGTGAAAAACAGCTGTCTCTGATGTGCAAGACCTACAGGGAGCATCTAGATTAACATGGCACAGCATTTGTTGTGTGTTGTTTATTCAGAGAAAATAAAAAAATAGAAATTTCCTTTCATGTCATGTTTACTCCATTGCATCTGATTTATTCATTTTTTTCTATATTGTTCAAACATGGAAAAGCTGAACACTGTAAATACATATAACGAAAACAAATGAAACTTATGAGTGGAAATGTCCCCAAAATACTAAAAACTTAAATACTAAGAACTTTATATTTTGTCCATTTGCTCGTGGCCACAAGGTTCTCATCAATTGTGTGAAACCAATGGAAAACACATTTGCATTTGCTAACACATTTGCAGGAGAAGATTTTTGCTGTGCTAAGGAGGTGATGATGAAGATCTAGTAGACCCCAATTACATTACACATATCTTAGCAAATGAGAAAAAACTGTAATATGTTTCTTTTGCTTATCATCCTTTAACAACTAAAGCTTTGCATTTCCATAATATTCGTCTTTTGACAGCTTTTGTTACTTTTGTTTGCTTTGTCTGGCCACATTTTTAGAACGACTCCTGATAAATTCTTCTCCCATGGAGAGGGATTTTATAAGAGGCCACTACAAATGAAACACGGGGGTGGGTGGCTCAATGGCTAGAGCATCGGGATGGGATGCAGAAGGCCGAGGAATTGAATCCCGCCAAAGGGCCACCTTATTGGGGTCGGTCCCGAGCCCAGATAAAACGGGAGGGTCGTGGCAGGAAGGGCATCCGGTGTAAAAACACGTGCCAGTTCAAAGTGTGGAACATGATATGTTATATAAAAAAATATATTTTGTTGAAAAAACAACAAAAGACTGGAAGATGTACAAAGCAAGAAGACACTGAAAGTGTCAAAGAGGGAGGAAAAATTGTCTGGGGACAATCTATATTTTTCCTTTTGTCAAAGTTCAGTAAACGGATCCTGTTAGTAGATATGATCTGTGCATCCAAAGCCGGACAGATTTTATTCCTCTGTGCCGCAGAGCTCTGACGCTGTCCAAAAACGATTAAAAAAACATCAGCCCACCACAGTGCTGCTCTGGAAGACATGTCCCTTCCTTAATGAACATGGGCACAGTAGCTTCGATTCGATCACGCCGTGTTCGGTTGCTGGCTTTTTCTTTAGAACACAGATGGCAAAAAAAAACAACACTATCTATAGTGTTAAAAACTACATTTAGGGTAGCGAATGAGAATCCGCACGAATGACCCAATTTAAAAAGTTTACGGCGTCAGTGGGGAGATGATTAGTTTTGATTTATTTTCATTGGATTTTCCGATGAGTTAAAATACAGAATAAGAGCAGACTCAGCCTTTGAACTGCTCGTATTACTTAATACAAAGGGAATTAGCCTGAAGGCAACAATCTTTGCTTAACACGAGGAATTAAACGAACAAACACTGAAGCTGCACCGTGTTTTCTCATTTTAAAATGTAGGCCAAGGCAAGCACCCCCAACTACCCTTTAATACACTGTATTTTATTACAAGCTGTTTAATCAACTTATTAGTTTCAAAGGAACCAAGCATAATGGTTTTCTAATCAGATGCTGTATTATCAAGATGACAACATCTAATTACAAACATCAGTGCGGTCATTTTCTCATCAGTGGTGCACGTGCTTCGATTTCCCATACAACCATGGTTATTATAAAGATGATGGCTTGTAAATGTAATCGTATGTGCAGCAGACAGGACGTTACCCTGTACAGAGCCACAGTGTTGGGCCTGTTTGTTTATTAATTCAAGGAAAGATGAACAAATCTTAGCCCAGCCCCATATTTAGCTCTGCCTTTTATCATTAGCGCATGCATCAAACACTATCTGTGTGCAAAGGCCACATGGACTCATAAGCTGCAGGGCAAAGTGAATTCGCTCATTTTGTTGTGGTGGAGAAATACAAAAACAAAACTCTCATCTTGCATCTCTGTCTGTGTCTTTTTCAGATGAGTTTCAGAACTTTGTTCGAAGGCTGCCCACGTTCTACGCTCTGAACACATCTGCCATCCAGTACTTCTGGAAGATGGATCCGACTGTTCACCAGCGCTACAGACAGCTGGAGCTCAGCGCCCAGCAGCTCCTGAGCAAAGCGCGGCGCATCGTCAACAAGCTCTTCACCCTCAGCAAGAGGTGTCGAACGCAGCCTAAAATTATAATGCTGCGGGAGAGGTGGGAAACTGATGAGTATTCCTGCTGACCTTTCTGTTAACATGCATGGGCAAGTGTGTGTGTGTGTGTGTGTGTGTGTGAAAATAAGCAAACCTTTCGACGCCCGCAGCCACATCACAGGCCTTTCCAAGCAAGCTGCGATCAGCAGTGCTCATTTATTTTCTTCAGCCCACTCACAGAGCGGCGCTTTGTATCCCCTGAACTAGGCATTATGCTAATAATGCAAACCATATATTAGCACTTTGATATTCAACTGAGGTCCTACTGAAGGCAGCTATAGTGTCACACCTGATCACTTGGCTGCGCTCCCAGCCCAGGCCTCCTTTACATCCAGGAAATCGGCGCCATCCTCCTGGAAAATGAAAGCGCTCAGAGACTGTTCTGCTAGTTAACTAGGCGGTGATGGAATGGTGGACACAAAAAATGCCGATCAATCTATTTTTGTGTTTCTCCCAATAATCATGCAGTCTTCAGACTCCAAGCTTATGAAAAAGAAATGCGTATGTGCCAGTAGACCTGATGGAGCTGGATTCATTTTAGGAGCTATTTCAAGTGGAAAAAACCAAATATTCGTCCTCTGCAGTGTGATTTTTAGCTGCAGCTACAGTCTCTTGTCACCCACCACAATTGCCTCCTATCTAATAAGAGAATGTAATTCGTTTTTATTCCGACAGAATATTTTTTTTTTATTCCAGCATTTTGGAAAACATTTACATGTGCATGGAGGCACAAGCTGTCTGGCTGATTTGCTACAGTTTTTGCTTTTACTGAGCTTTATTGTCTGATTGGCATAAAGAATGAGGAATATGCTAAAACGTATAGTGATGAAATAATGAAATGTATCCGTGCAAAAGTTTGCCTCCCCCTTGATAAATTAATCTCAAACACTGAAATGGCAAAGAGTCGTGCGGTATACAATCTGCCACGCTGTCTAAATATGCACATATGGAGGAGGTGAGGTCGTAGCCAGCCGTGCTAAAGCGGTACATTTTGACACTTCAGGAAGCGTCAGTGTCTGAGGCTGCGGGATGAGAACGTGTTGTTTAAGCAAAGCTCCACGGACTTCAATGCAGCACGACGTCTAACGCTTTACACCTGTCATTTCAGTAAATTCCGAGCCTAATAAAATCTACTCTAGTTAGACCCAAATGGGGATATTCACAAAGTTCCTGCTTGGGACGTTATCACACCATTCAGTAGGCTCAGAGGGTCATTACCATTCGATGTTATGCTCCAAAAGGTTCCATTTAATTCTGTCTCTCATTTATCCACCCTGACCTCACCTATGAGGACTTTTAGGTTACGTCAGCGACTGCCACTGTTGCTCCTGCCGAATTTTTATGGCCACTAGATGCCCCTGTTTCACCAATGCTCACCGATGATAACAGTACTAGTGGGTAGTAGGCGACCTATTTAACTATAACGATGGGTCTGATAATGACCCAGCATTCAAACAGTTAAGGCAGCTCCACATGTGAAGCCTGTGTGCACTTAACTCTAATTTGCAGTGATCCTCAAATGTTCAGCGGGACAGTGTTTGGGATGAATTCAGAGAGGGCAGCATGTTATGCGGAGCAGTGGAAGGGATTAAAGTAAATACTTAAACTGGATGTTTAGCATCCTGCTGTGATATAACCTCTTGCTGTCAATATGTCTAACGAAGAGCTCGTATTAGGAGGGTTGAAAGCCAAGCAGCTGGAAAAAAAAAAAGACGCTAAAACGACGTGTTGCCCTCTCACCTAAGTCAGAATATTTTAATTGTAGGATTTTTCTTCATTTTATCACATGATCTGTCCAACGTTTGATTTAATTGTCGAATCACAAAGCTGAGTAAAATGCATTGTTCTGCAGCTTCTTCTTCTGTTCCACAGCATCCCTCCATGTTACCATGTTTGTGTAATAGAGTTTCTTTTTTTCTTCCTCTTTACAAAAGAGAATATTCATGCATCTCTGCTACTGCTATTATTCATGTGCTGAAGCATTGTGGTCTTTGTCAGCTGAAGGAAAAAAAAAACATACGCTCGGTAATTTAATCCTGCAAATCCATTTGGGAGTTTCTTTTGTAACTTCTCAGTACAGTCATTGGAGATAAGGACACTGTGGTTTTTCATGTGTTTTCAGCTGCGATGTCTGAGAATACACAAGGTGTCATAATAGCGGTGATGAATTCAGAACAACAGATGTGCTTTTTTTTTTTTCCCGGCCTTTTTGAGTAAATAAGTGTCACTCTTAATGGATAAAATGCAGTGCATCTTCAGTGTAGAACAAAGTTGGGCTCACTGAGTGGAAATTGAATCCGTGGCAGGAGGAGAAAGTTGGTGTGTGGCATTGATCTGTGTGAAATGAGCTGACAGACTCGAACAGATTGCAGAGTGAACACCCAGCTTCTCTTTGGCCTGCGCTGCACACTGCGTCTCCATGACAGTTTACATGTCCTGCTGACACAATGCGCTTTACGATGGCGGAACAGCTTCCTCTCTCACGCTGCGCACAGCCTCCACTCTGGAGGTGAGATGCGCACAACCGACTCTAACTGATGAGTTTCAGACAGGCTGGCTACTGTTAACACATTACATCGACTGTCTTTTTAAATTTGATGATTTGAGAAAATGTCTCTTGCTCCCTGCCCCATTACCCCCCCCCCCCCCCCCCCCCCAACGTCACACTTTACCACACACTGACTGTGATGTTTGCTTCCTGGTTCAAAGCACTTTGAAAGAACCGAATTTGAAAACTGACAAATGCTACAGCTGAAGTTGACTAGAGACGTGTTTCTATAGGCTGTGAGTGGAGACTGTGGGGAATAAAAAGTAAAACAAGGAAAGCGAAAAAAATCTCACCCGTTCACAGATTTTTCAGGAAATAGTGGGCACATTATAAATAGCCTTGCACATGTTTAGAGGATTAAAGTGTAATGGAAAGTATTTGGAGCATGGCTGTTATTTTCACACTGCTTAAAAATGCAGCACAACCTGCCAAATTCATTTTATGTTGTCACATTCCACAGTATGTAATTTCCGACAACACAAATGTGTTAAATGCTTATGTGGAATTGCTGTGAAAATGCGTATGTGTGTACAAACTGTTACACAACTACAGCTTCTGTATGATAATGGTGGCTTCCAAAAGCCCAGTTAGAGTCTAAAGTGTCTCTTTATGATGTAGAATCAAACCGTCATTTAAATATGCTGCATCAGATCCAAACTTATTTTGTTTGATGGGTTTTTATAGGATCCTGTATCCTTTCCTGCTCCGAGTAGCAGTTCTTTTTTTTTTTCATTGTTTTATATCGAATCAGAAAACCTTTAATCCAGATTATCAAAGTTGGCATTAATTGTGTTGGCAGTTTTGTTTCAAATGTGTTTTCTGGTTACTCTAATTTGCACTCTTTTGGTTTTGACAGTGCTGTGTGCAATTATGCAACACTGATCAATGTGTCATCATTTAAAAAAAAAAAATGTAAGGAACAGTCAGCAGCAATCACGGATGTAGTGGCCTAATCCTTTTTCGTTAAATAAAAGTGGCCACCACTTATTTTGAAATATGTCTTGCGTATTCGTGAAGTTGTGGAAAGAAACTTGGCCGGCTTTGATCTAATATTCATCATTAAAGTGGAAATTTCCAATGCTGCACATATTGTGTGGCCCAGCTATTTATTTGAGCAAACAACTCTTTGGACAAATGCTGCTTTTTTTTTTCCCCGCTCGCCTTCAGCTTACTTGTAGCTGTGCCACTGTTTCTCCTAAATTAATTTAGTAGCTGCACAGCACAATAACAAAAGTGCTAACTCTGCTAGAGAACAAAAGGATGTAACAGATGTGGAACAAAGGGAGTGAAATACTGATTTATAATATTGCATGCTTGTCATGCAGTCTGCCTGCTCATTTCTTCACAAACAGTCCCAGGAATTTGGATTTACCATTACAGCTTGTGTTTCACAATGATGGAGACGTTTTGTAGATGTAGCTTTGAACAAATTGCTTAAATCTGGGCCTCGTTTCGCAGACTTTCAGACGTCTCTGAGGGATATGAAGTGATGGTCGGCGACTGCTGTGGACCATTACCTACAGTTCCCGTCACCCACACAATACTAGCTCACGTACACATACCGTACATTTACACACCTCGACACTATGGAGCCCATGACATGATGAAAACATGATCACTTATTTAGTGTCGTTGGTCTTAAAACAATGCCCACGGTTCTGTTTCTGAGCAAAATACATATATATTTGTACCGTTATTTCGTAGATGGATGTATTTATTTCTGCAGTGAATTGAACATACTGCTCTGTCTTTGTTACAGGCCCTTCAGCTACTGGCTGAACTACATCCTCTCCATCATGTACTGCAGCGAGAACAACCACATCGGCTCCTACCTGGAGGAGACCCGAAGCTGCTCCTGCCCCTACGAGCACCCCCCCTGCCAGGGCGTAATCCCCTGCACCGTGGGCGAGGGCACCTCCTGTGCCTCCTGCTCCTACGAGAACCGCTCCCGCTGCGCCACCTGCAACCAGGGTTACATGCTGAGCCAGGGCGTGTGTCGCAACGAAGTGCCCGACTCCACCGACCACTACATTGGCTTCGAGACAGACCTGCAGGACCTGGAGCTGCGTTACCTCTTGCAGAAGCGTGACAACCGCATCAGCATTCACGGAATATTTGTGAGCAACGACGTGAGGCTGAATAACTGGTTCGACCCGTCGTGGAGGAAGAGGATGCTGTTGACGCTGAAAAGTAATAAATACAAATCAAACCATGTGCACATGCTCCTGGGGATGTCTCTACAGATCTGCCTTACTAAGAACACCACTCTGGACCCCATGCTGTCGGTCTACATCAATCCATTTGGGGGAAGCCATTCAGAGAGCTGGATCATGCCCATCGACCAGAATAACTACCCAGACTGGGAGAGGACTAAATTAGACCTTCCCTATGACTGTTTTAACTGGACTTTGACTTTGGGCAACAAGTGGAAAACATTTTTTGAGACCGTCCACTTTTACCTACGGAGCCGGATCAGAGGGCCCTCGAGTAATGGGAATGAAACTGTATATTATGAACCCTTGGAGTACCTGGAACCGGGGCGGAATCTAGGCTACATGAAGATCAATAGCATCCAGGTATATGGCTATAGTATGCACTTTGACCCGGAAGCCATCCAGGACCTGATTTTACAGTTGGACTATCCATATACTCAGGGATCGCAGGACTCAGCCCTACTGCAGCTGCTGGAGATCCGGGATCGGGTCAACAGGCTTTCCCCACCCGGAGCTCAGCCTCTGGACCTCTTCTCCTGCCTGCTGCGGCACCGGCTCAAACTGTCCACTACAGACGTTGCCAGGATCCAGGCAGCGCTGCAGACTTTCAGTGCCAAGCAGCCCAACTCGATGGAGTACGAAACAACCAAATTGTGTAGCTAATAACTGGGCAGGCGGCCAGACGCACAGACGGCACAGCAGTTATCAAACAGGCCTGATGACGGCTAAGAGCAATTCTGGAGTCGTGCGAGGGACATTTGGGGGACATTTTTGTTGTCGTCACGGATCTCGAGAGTGCACTGGAGATTCTTATGTCAGCTTTTGGTATAAATTTTACAACATTGTATTGTATGAATTGAGGTGGAATTCACCAAACTTGCCTCATCCATTGTTTTTTCCTCTCCGGATTAAAAATAACTTTGACAGTCAGTAATAGAAATTTAAAACTCTGCCATAACTGATATGTTGCCAATGTGCTGATGTTTGTAGATTGCACAAATTTCAATCACTCACATAAGTAAACACAAGCTTTTGCTGATAATGTATTACCCAAGCAATGTTATCATCTCGCAGATATAAACATTTCAGTGCCAGCATGGTTTATTTTTCGGTTTGTATTTTTCCTATCACATTTATTTTCTGGGTGTAAACATACACATACATTTGTATTTTAATCTCTCAGCCCTCCCATTTTAACCAAGTAAATGATGGGCACCTCATTGTTTGTAGCTCCTCCCCATACAACTCACTTCTTTTTTTCTTTTTTTTTAACACTACTACACATTTTTTGTAAGAAAAGAATAAATCCAATATAAAAAAAAAAAGGTGATTAAACAGATTCTGTACTACTCCAGAAAAATGACACCATGATCACAATATGTTACATGTGCTTTTATTTTTATAATGCTGTTGTTTGTGAAACAAAAGTTACAAAAACAGTCTATAAAATGTATAATACAATTTGTTAATACACTAAATAAAATACATTTTTATGTGTGGTCTATAGATGGTGTATGTTTGGTGTACATGAAATCAAAGCATAACAACAGAGGCCTCACTAATGTCAAATCAGGTCGTTTATTTTAGTAAAAGCATCTTTTGTACCACTGTACAAAAGTATTCGCTCAAATACCTAAACTACGCTGCAGAACGACTCGTTTCCCTTCAAACTTTACATACTGAATATTTTTTTACAAAACTTGTATTTTGTAAAAGTAACTATAAAGTTCTCAAGTAAAACTAGTGGAGTAAAAGTACAATATTTGCTTCTAAAATGTTCTAATGTCAAAGTAGAAGAAAATGCAAATATTCAAAGTAGAAAAACCTCAAATTGTACCGGACTGCAGTTACTTTGGATCACTGATTTGTCAATGAATCAATAGGTTGAACAACAGAAAACTAATTAGAAACTACCTGGAAGGTATTTGTTCATCCAGCGAAACAGCATTTACATGCTGGACTTTCTGGTCAAACAGAACAAAAGCTCTGAAGATGTCAGATCTTCAAAGGTGGCTTAAAAGATCCAGTATCTGGAGCTGTTGTCATCGAGACATGTTCATATTATAATGACATGTCTGTGTAATAGTCATTTGTATTATCATGTAAATTAGGATCTAGTTCTAAAAACTATAAGTCATGATGGGAAGAGATCTTTTGTACAGGGGACATTTTGACATTTCACAGCGCAGGTGTAAAGAAATAGAATATTTATGAGTAAAATCCATCGAGTTCCTTCAGTTTCAGGGTCCCGGGTTTGTGCAGACTGGCCGGCTGTAACAAAATCATGGCTCGGTTTACTTAACAAACCAACTGAACAGAGCTTTTGTTGGAGTCTGTGGTGGAAAAAAAAAAAAACCTGGTGCTCAATAATTGCACCATACTACATAAGTACAGATCTGTAAACAGCAATGTAATTGTCATTAAATCTTGAAAAATACCCTCATCCAAATATGCTGGAAGACGTTTTGGACTCGGAATGTAAATGTTCTGTACTTTGCAAACTGTACACACCAACCTCCTCATTACTGCTTTTGTGCAGTACAGAAATGTAGCACGTCCTCGACAAGTGCAAATGAGAATAATTCAGGCTGCAGTTGCATTACCCTTAACACACTTGGCAAAACTAATTAGCACTATATGAACTTCATTTCCAGGAGACAGGGTTGCTGAGCGTTTGACACATCAGATGGCTGTTTCACGAATTCAGCCAGTGAGTTTAGCATCTCCTGTTGTTTATTATATATTTGATATAAATACACACATGTATATATATGTGAAAAGCGGCTATTTTAGGAAAACGGCACAAAGATAAGTGACAAATCAAAGAGGTGCACAGTGCATTTTTTGAAAAAAAAAATGCAAATTCAGTGAGGTGTGAATATCATTTGGATTAATTTCACTCATTTGCAAAACAGCATCTCTGAACGGCACCTTTAACGTACTTTCTGAAAGCACATTATGTAGGAAAAAGTCATTTGTTGAATGAAAATGTGCAGTCATTTTCTTTAATGGCTTGGCAGGGGGTCAGGTAGCCCAAGCAAAACTTAATTGACTCACAAGAAAAGGTTGCTGGTATTGTACATGTAATATCCGCTTCATGCGGCTCATTTCATTTCTTTGTCAGATGGAAAGTGTTCGTCTTGTGTGAGAACTGTTTACTATTTATTGCAATGACAACACTGTTTTAGTACCTGGTTGAATCTCCTCAAGCAAGCGCTTCCTATAGCACACACAGAACTGCCTCAGGTCAGCAGTATTCTTAGGAGGGTTGAGGTTTCGGCTCTGACTGGGCCTCTGCAAAAGGTGGATTTGGCGTCTGTGAAGCCACTGTGCAATAGATTTACTTCTGTGTCAGGGTCACCGACGAGCTTCTACTGAGATTCAGCTTGCAGACAGCCGCCCTAAAATTATACTGTAGGAGGCCTTGATGAAGTTGGGAATTCAATTTCCACTCCACAATGGCGGGCAGTCCACATCCAGAGGCAGCAAGGCAGCCCCAAATCAGGATGCTCCTTCCACTCGGCCCGTGGTCCCCCCGCCTTTGATGCTGACAGTTAGGGTACCCGTGTGCCGGGGATAGACGTTCGGAGCCTTCAGTGTAACACAATATTTGATGCCTAAAGGACTGATGTAGAATACAAGTAAAAAAACTGTTGTAGGGCGGTGGGCAGGGTGGTGGATGGTACGACAAGAAACAGGACTTTTCCACAAGAGACCCGGGTTCGAATCTAGTGCAAGATATTGTGCGCTTTAATAATGATCGTATGGAAGAATCTATTGGGATATAAGTGATATTTTTTAACATTCTATAGAACTGCATGTTCCTCCCAAACGATTCCACCTCCATTTCATCTGTCCACAAGAGCAATGGCTTTTTCTGTGGCGTCCTGCCATGGAGACTATGCCTGTTCAATGATTTGAGTACGGTTAACTTATGAAGAGAGATGGTAACCAACTCCAGAAGGTCTTTCAAGTCTTTAGTTGTTACTCTAGGGTTCTTGACCTCATTGAGGATTCTCTGTTGTGCCTTTGAGGGGATC
The DNA here is from genome assembly GCF_033026475.1 of Channa argus. Classification (NCBI taxonomy): domain Eukaryota; kingdom Metazoa; phylum Chordata; class Actinopteri; order Anabantiformes; family Channidae; genus Channa; species Channa argus. Next base: position 22,472,433 of record NC_090204.1, read on the forward strand.
TTGGAGAATAGCAACAGTACCAAATAATTTATTTATAGACAACACGTCCAACTGTGGACTGATGAATATCTAACGTCTTTGAGGTTACTCTGCGACCCTCTCCAGCTCCATGCAAATCAACAGTTTTTTAGGCCTTCTAAGATTTCTAGTGTTCCCAGCCAACGCTTTGTATATTTAATGGGTGTGTTCAATAAAAAAACATGTGGGATCATGACTCTGTTTTATCAGCTTAGACATATTGTTTTTGCTGATATTTGTGACTTTGGTGATGATCCGATCAGACTTCATGACCAACTTATGCAGAAAAGCAGGAAATTGCAAACAGTGCCATTAGTTGTTCTTGCGACTGTAGTGCTCTCTAATAACAGGAAAGAGAATTTCTGGGCTTTAGATTTCGTTTGAAATTGTGCTGATGGATGGCTGCTTTAGGCAGAGGGGAAAGACACAGCATCAAAGCCCATTATCTCAGGTGGTTCTCCCACCGGTTTGTAGTCCGCTGTAATTTGCAGGGTTTTATATCTTACTCCAAGCCGTGAAATAAAAGTATCACACTCCAAGTCCCCCCAGTGCTTTGCGTTTCATACTCGTAGTATGAAGTCCCGATTGCACCATGTGCGTAGCCGTTCACTTACTCTTTTCTGACATTTATATGATGAAAGTAGTCAACATGGAAATGGAGGTTCAGAGACTCAAATCGCCCAGAGTATTCCCCATCACACATTAAGACAGCAAAGATGCCTTCTGCCAGCCATGTCAGAAAAAATGCAAATGGCTTCTTCCCAGCAGAACAGTGCAATGAAAGGTTGGATGAAGTGGAAATTACAAGCAGAGTTTGGATGATTTTTCAACCACAAGTTTGCTTCTTTTGTCGCCTTTTATTCTTTACAACACACAAATTGAATTAACTGACTTTACAGCAGCATAAATACAGCTAAATAAAAAAGGCTTTATCATCCTAAAAAGTTTTTTTTTTTTATGTTTGTTTATCTTTTTTAGTCCTGTCAACCACTAAAAATTAAATCCAAACTGTGATAAATTGCTGGAATTTATAGAGATGGTGCCCTGTCTGATAGAACAAAGATAAATAATGGATGTAGGGATGATATAAATGATCTATTTAGCATCAGCCCCACCATGCTGAAACATTACTGGTTGTGAGAAACACATGGATTTTTCCTGGTTGAAAGACATCCGCTCTCTTTTCTCTTATCTGAGCTCAACCCTGGTAACATACTAATGCTATAATTTTAAGCTACCAGCAGGGAATTTCTCCTTTCCAACATTTAATGGAACCAAGCGTAAGCCCCATCATGCACCAGAGTGTCGGGTGTTTTGGTTTTGTCATTATTTTCCCGCATAGTGATTTAGTTTGAAAATGTCTGTGAATTACAGGAATCAAAAACACTGTTTTTGTGGAATGTTTTACTCCGTCTACGCTGCTTTGATTTGGAGTCAACCAAAAAAATGTATATTTTCATTAAGTCACAAGTCCAAGTGGGAACAGGGAGGTAGGAATGAATCAAATTCTCTCATGCTTTCACAGTCAGGCAGCCGACATTGTACATCCATCAAACAAGAAAAATGCTGTTAAAGGTGTCAAATTGCAAGAGACTTTAATGTACAGGTATTATTGCATGTGTTAATGGAACGACAGTGGTGACAAAAGCAAAGAAACTCACATCAGTGTGTCTGTAGAGTCCTAATGGAAGCAAGTGTGTTTTGTGCCACAAAGAAGTTTGAAAAGATAAGATTTTCTCTGAAGTTAGTGATGTCGCCTCCATCTCCAAACACTTATTAGATGCTCAGACAGGAGCTCGCACATGGAAGCTCTGTGATAGCTGAGACTGACTGATGGTCGTGGTGATGATCAAATGTTGGCCTTGAGATGAAAACAGAACAGCCAACGCACAGTCCTGCCTTTTATTCCATTTTACTGAAATTCAAAGTGCAGAAAGCAACTGCAGTGCGTTAAACAGGCTGAATGCCGAGCACCGTGTGTCCTGCAAATTTCATGAATGAATTTAATCTCCGCTGTGTTTTGAGAGTTGCCCGACAAAATTAATTTTAACACCTCTCTCTCTTTTATTAAAGACCAGTCGAGTTTTTTGCTTATTTCTCTCATACAAATTACAATCACCGTCTGCCTTGAACTGGGAATACACACCATATGAGGCAAAACAGAACCATCTAAACTGAAGGGACAACCATCCAAGGATTGCATAAAATTCCTTTCAACCCTGTTTCCCAAATATTACAGCGCGTTAAGAGTCAGGATTGCCACTCAGAGCCAAGCAGCTGTCAGAGCTCATGGCCGGCAGCTGCAGCGCAGAGAGGCTAACAGAGCTGTGGTAGCATTTAATGAGAAAAGTTTAAGTGTTCGGGCTGCGGTTTAAAGAATGCTTTATGTTCCGACACTTTGGCTCTAAAGGATTTGTCAGCCTCCATCAGCTCACTCGCCCAACAGTGCAGAAAGGGACTTTTAAAAATGTCGAAAGAAAAGTGGTAACTAAAGCGCTTTACTTTACGGCTCTGTAATAGTACGCTAATATTCTGGAAAAACCAGGGTAACCTAAGGAGTAATCGTTCTGTAATAATAATAATAATAATAATAATGTAATGTTTTCTTGATAATAAAATAATCATGTAACTACTAAGTAGTAACCAGGATCTGTTTTAGGTAATGGGGTAATAATTTGCAAACTAAACACCAAAGGCTACAGTAATCGCCTGTAAAAGCTCATTGTAGTTTCTGTGTAATAACCATGAAAGCGAACTCCCTGCTTCTACTTAATTTATTCCTAATTTGTCCTTAATATATAATATCTGTAGTGGTAAAGATGGACCACGTGACAGCTCTCCAGACCTAAAACCATCTTTAGCAATGCGGGCAATGTGTGGGTTACAAAACCTCAGCCCCCCATGTTTAAAACCCGTGTAGACAGATATTATCATTCAAGTTAATTAATATACTGGATAAATATAAAGATAATTCTAATGTTGACACGTACAGTAGTCAAACCATTTTTTCACAATCAAATTTTCCATGTTTAAATTAGAGCTGCTCGGTTGTGTAAGAAAATATTTGTGTCTATATATTATTACAGCTCAAAGGTCAATTTAGTTCTTTACGTGATGAGCTGCAACTTTCCAGCAGCCGCATTTTCCTCCTCGAGAGACACATTTTGTGTGATTTGAGAGTGGCAGTGTTTTCCTGCAATCAGCATGCGCTGCTTTGCTTTTATTGTTCACCATTCTGTTGTTTCTCCTCAGCCTGGTCCTGGCTGCACTTCCCCACAGAGCAATCTGTGCAGCTCTTTCAAAGTGTACTTCATAGTTCACCACACAAGCTGCAATCAGACACAATTCCCAAAGTGACCCCGGGAAGTCGCAGCCTTTATTTTTTCTCCGACAGAAAGAAAACATTCACGCAAACTCATAATGCCTTAATAGTGCTGCTAAAACATAATGTTAGAAGATGAAGGGGAAAGAGCACCGTCTGCAAAGAATATGGTGGGTGAAGGTGACAATATTATCATCATCATCATCATCATCATCTCACTGGCAGATCCTCTGAGAAAACATATCCCTCACAAAGTAGGTGGTGAGACATGGTGTCCTACCGCGGCGGAGGCAGCCTGTGACCTTTTGGAAGAAGTCAAATAAAAAGATGAGAAAGTAATTCAGTTTATATTAGAATGCGCACGAAGGAGTTTTGAAGGGTATTGACATTCATGTGGCCTACCTACAGCACAGTCTACTTCAGCCGAATATTTTCAGAACAAATGTTTAGGGGTATAAGTTATTTTTATGCACATTATGCTTCCTTGCCAGAGGGGGTAAGTGAATCTAATTTAGCGGCAATAAAACTAAATTAATGGACTACAAGCATTGGAGCACATAAAGAGCTAATTCCATCGCAAAGTAACATTAACACGAAGAGAATATGTAATTGCAAAAGAGCTCAATAAAAATAGTGATTTGGTCGGCCAAATGCAAATGTGTCTCTCGATCAACTCTGCCAGGTTGCGCTCGGGCGTGACAGGCAAACTGGGTCTGAGGCAAGTCGATCCGATTTGAGGATGGCCCTAAAGGGAATCAAGTATTTGGTGTGCTGGAGGAGTTCAACTTTGAACTGTACAAACAGATCCAGCTCTTGCTAACTAGTTACTGATGTGCAGTGTTTATCCTGCTAGTTCCTGACAGGAAGGCGCCTTCACTTATATTGAAGTTGCTTCTTTTGGTTCTAGTTTGGGACGTACGTGCACATAAATGCCATTAAACCTCCCTCTGATTTCACTACATTAGATTATTTCTCTACTTCTACTTGAAAAACGCCTCCAGATGACATCGCTTGGAGGAACCTCCAGTTCAGATTATGTCGTCTCGTTGCTCGTACTATGGACTTTGTAATCGTGGTCAACCTGCTTTTCCAGAGCTCCTCCAGATGACATCATCTGAACTGCTAATGATGAAAAACTCTTCTTGGTGACGTCACCTGGAGGAGCTTTTCAGGTAGAAGCTGCAAGAAGGGCTGATCTGTAGCTCAGTTGGTAAGGCAGTTGATCATGGACCACAGGGTCAGTGGTTCAATCCCAGCACCCGGCTACAAGTCGAAGTGTCCTTGGGCAAGACACTGAACCCCAAGTTGCTCCCGGTGGGTCAGGTGAGCACCTTGCATGGCAGCCACCGCCATCGCCGTGTGTGTGAATGGGTGAATGGGAAGCTACATTGTAAAGCGCTTTGGATAAAAGCGATATAGAAGCGACTATTTACCATTTACTATTTAGAAGCAGAGAGATGTTTTAGTATAGTGAAGTCAGAGGGAAGTTTAAACCCATTAATCTACCTTTACACCCTAAACTAAAGCCTTAGAGAGCAAGTTGGAAATTGCTCCTGATGGTTCATTTTGTTTTAACATAATTATATAATTTTTCTTCACCAAGCTTGACACCTACAGTACCATGCAGCACACAGCAGGTTAGCTGGTGACAAAGTGACACAGATGTATACAGAAATTCAGGTTTCACACGTTTGCTGCTGCTGTAACATGAAAATTTCTCCACTTTGGGACAAATAAAGCTTTATCTTGTCTCATGTTCCGGTTTGTGTGTTAATTTATCCAACATATTTGCTAATTAACTATACATATTATCTCATTTTATTCTTTCCAGGAGCTGCCATCTAAAGTTTGGGCAAAAAAGTTGGCAAAAACTTTATTTTCCATTTCTAACTTTGTCATTTCACTCACCTCCTTATTCCTTGCAGATGAGTTTCCTCGAAATACTTCGTACCTACTGCAACACATCCCCTTTATGATAAATAAATCAAATCTTTCAAAGCATTCTGATCTGATCCATTGTGAAATAATACTCACACTTTGTGCGATGCAAACTGAAAACGGCAGCTCCACCTTTCCTGCGTTTTTAAGTACTAAGACACAAAGCAGCAAACTGTGTGCAACTGAAAAAACAATGTGGGCCCTTGTGTTAATAATGCTGCAGTGGATTAAAGAGAGATGATAACACAGTTGTCTGGAGTAACATTTATCAAACATTTAAAAAAAAAAAAAAAGGTTTAGAACCACTGATGTGAAGATGGAGCTATTTTTGCTCCGGCCTTTGAAAGCTCTGTCAGTGGCAGAGGGACGAGTCGCGCGGTTCTTACAGTTCTTATTACAACTCAAAGCCCATTTTTCCGATCTCTCTTCATTCTTTAAAGCACAGGAAAAGGAAATGGGAGGTTTAAAAGACAAACCACCGTAACAAAAATATGCTAACCTCGTTTCTTTTTGTTTCCTCTCTCTTAACCGCCACTCTTTGAACATCACGTCTTGCCCTCTTGCCCAACCTACTTATGCAAGAGTGAAAAATAGTGTTTTGGCTCCATTTCTATTACAATTGCTTATGATGGCGGGTGCACCGTGGTTTCCTCTGGGGGCCGAGAAATGCTCATTTGAAAGATTGCCCAGACGTGCATGGAGGTTGCCAACCTCAATTTTTGATGCAGCAGCTCATTTTTGTGTGTCTTCCACAGGAGTCACAGCCCAGCCCCACCAGAGGCCTGACCACACCAGCCAGCCAATTACCAGGGCCTCTTCCTGCACCTGCCCACTGCCACCCTGTGTGTGGCTCTGCAGCTCCACTCCAGGCCAGGGAGCAATCAAAGCTGATGCCCTGCTGCAGCTCAACTCTGAGAGCTTAACAGTGCTGTGCTGGCATTTAATGAGAAAAGTTCAAGTGTTGTAGGCTGTTGTGAAAGCGTGCATTGTGTTCCAATGCAGAACCCACTAGTTCCAGAACACTGAACCCGCTGCTTTGTAAATTTGCTTAAGGGAAAGAATTTCAGTTGATCCACGGTGTTGGACGGATGGAATATTAGAGGAAGCAAGGAGGATACGTTAAATGCAAGATTCACATTTTACCTTCATATAAATTTTATTGGCTGGGGCCAGATGCATAAACCTGGGTCAATTCGACATCAGAATTGTTGCATGCAAACAGATATTTCTAATGACACGCATACGCCTGCTTCTACTTAATACTGAAAATCCGCATTCTGCGAATGCACATGGTCACAATATGCCTTGAATGAATGAAGAACCGGCTTTTAACGTCGGATTGTATCTGGAGGTTTGGCCTGTTCTGCCACATACTGGAGTAAAAGAGCATTTCTGTTTTAAGTGTGTTGAATCACCACGATTTACCAACAGCATCGCAAACGTTGTTATCACATATTCTCACTGCAAAACCAAACAAAAAATGACCTTGAATGCTAAACTGCAGCTTCATTTTTTGAAAGCATTATGTCTCTGTTAATGGCAACACTTCCCAAAAACCCTAATTATAAGCGCTGTCTTTTTTAACGGCGCAGTAAAGGGTGTAGTGGCATATAATTGTAGATTGCAACCACCTAGATATCCCCCCGCCCCGTCTTTTCCAAGCATGAGGGAGCCTGCGGTGTCCATCAGGTCACATGTCTTTGTCTACCACAACACTGACTAGCAATTCCAAGTGATGAGGTTATTTAGCAGGGTTTTCCGTTAGCCAGTAATTACTGGCTTTTGCCTGGGAAAATGCATCAATCAATCAAATGACTCAATCAGCAGCCACACATCTCACTGAGGCTCAGCACACACAATGAGCTGTGGAGTAATAATGGCACAGCTTCACTCTGCTACACCTTCAAAATGCACCGCTTTATTCTGCAAATCACGGCAGAGCAAATGTCATTGAGGAGAGATTCCATGTCCCCCCTCCAGCCACCGTAAATGTCTTTAGTGTAAAGCAGCACCAACAGGTAAAGGGTGGTTACCATTATCAGCTTACTAACAGACTGACCACTACACCATAAAGGGATGAGAGAGGATTTTTTATTTATTTTTTACTGCAGCCTAGACGCTTTGTCGTCTGTCTACTTTCACAAGTCTCAGGTGTCTGACTTTGCGTCCTCTGTATGTTAACAGCCAGATGTTCAAAGTTAGACCATTACTGCAACTTTTCTGCGACCTGGGGGACGGGAAACTGCACAGGTCCATAAACAACAACTGACTTTTCAGATGCAGTGAGTTGTAAAACACCGGACACATAAACTGTAAAGCGCAGCACTAGTCTTCAGTATCAGGACCAGGCAGGTGGAATTGAATTGTTTCTTCTTCCGCCTCCTTATTGTTCTTCTGTTTTCTGCCAAGCAGGGCTACAGCATCGCAAAACTCAAGCTGCTAAGGACGAAGTGGGTGCGTTCGTTCTTTCTTCTTTCCTTATTCTCATGTGTAAGTGTAATTTTGAATACTACACCACATTTAGGCTCCTTTACATTTTACATACTGCTTCTCCTTTTGATCGTTCCATCTGCAACAACCAGAACATGAAAACAGTGTGGAAGCAATTTCTGCTTTCATCCAGCTCTTATCAGTAATTACCACTGTCCAAAAGCCCAGGCTTCCTGTTTCCTGCTGTTCTTCGTCTGAACTTTCTCCTTCACCATCTCTGTCATTTATTGTTCTTTAATACAGTACTTTTGTTTGTGTTGTTAAAAATTAGACACTTCTGTGTTTCCTTCCGTCTGACTGCAGCTAATGGAGTGACCATTTTTACGGATGCTGCCTGACTTGCAATTGCATTATGGGGCATCTGTTTGTAGGATGCAGCAATCTAGGAAAGAGAGAGAGACACTTTGACTTTCCAAAAGGCTTCTCATTGCTCCAGATGAAGCCAAAAAAAAGTGTTCATATACAACACACAGACTCACACAAGAGGGTCTTCAGTTAATATTGATGTACGTGAGTACATATCTCTAAAAATTGAATCTGGCTGAAGTACTTCTCACATGTACTAGAAGGCACTTTTCAGGGATGCAATTCTTCTGGAAATAATATTCCAACACGGCGATGAAAACAAACTCACCGATAAGCACTGTCTTGGGCGTAAATTAGCGCTTTTCTTTTGCTCCGGCCATATGAGACACGGGAGATTGAATGTCGAGGAGATGAGAGGAACACGTTGTATGCAGAGCAGCTGGGGGATAAACTGATTGGAGTCTAGACGGGATGCAAAAACAAAACACACACACACACACACAAAAAAAAAAAACAGTCTGCATAAGTAGTTCCTGTCATTCACAATCAGGTCGACTGCATGAAGACAAACCCAGACGTACTTAGTGTGGACACATTTGAGTCTCCTTATCATTTCCTTGTGTATGATGTGACATTGTTCGACCAAGTCTCCCAGATTGAAGCCATTTACCATCACATGCATTCATACAGTATACAGCATCAACAGAGGACCACTGGTTCAACAAAGCATACGAGAGGTCATCAGCATTCATTTTGGCCAGGAGATTTAAAATTCAAAGCTTGCTTTGGCTGTTTTGAGTCAGATTCACAAGCAATAGAGAGGCCATGAAATTGTGCATGCACAGAGAGGCTGAGGTAATAATGAATGCACATCAGTTATGGTCTTTTCTTCTTTTTATATCACAGTTTTGGTAATAATCAATCAATTCTTTCTTCAGACAAGCAAGTAAAAATGTATTAATTCAAGTTCTAAAAGACTGTGCTACCGTAGCTACAGACAGTTCTGCTTGGTCATTCAAGATGCAAGGTGACAGAAACCGCTTCACTTTGTTGCAGAAGGCGATAAGTCTCTGGATGGACTGTGGCCATTTGGCTTCCGTATTTATCAAAAGATGAGCAGCATGGCATATTCTTTCGACAGTGGAGAGGTGTAATGAGATGCAATGTGCAGCTTTAATGCTCTGAAATGGAAAACAATATTTAGTCAATACCTGCGCAGTAAGGCTTTGGCAAGATTTCATATCGATATAATCTCGCCTGTTGATGGATGGTTCTGTAATCATAATCAGTCTGTGCAGCTGACGGCACTTTGAAATTCTGAAATGATTATTCGTGATGAAAAGTTGTTAAATGCCTTCACATAGATTTGTAGTAAAACTAGCTCTCCAGTAATTATGTGTTATCATCAATTAAAGCGCACTCATTTATCCAGGAGATAATAGTTTGGAAGATTTACATTTTTGGAGTCCACCTGTAAAAATACGCAAAAGATGACCCAAGATAAACGTGTTACTGTGGGGCGACATAATATATAGACACAGAAAGGTTTGACAGGAGGTGGTTGAAGTCAACATAGCTGTTGGTTTGTTGCTTTGTTGGAACAAATCATTGGATTGAGTCTCTAATTTAACTGTGATACGTATGTTTGTGCCAAACTGGCTGCCATTTCAGCTCCATTATCCACCATTTTAATCCCTGGGCGCAGTTTCAAAACACACAATGTCTCACAGCCCTGTCCTCTGTCTTGCTGTACCATCCACCATCCCTGTCCATCTCCCTATGGGACTTTACCAGGTACTTTAAGTGTCAGCATTTAACGCTGGGACCGTGCAAAGAACGGGCTGATGTGGCACATACCCTTTGTTACATTTGTCCTATTTCACAGGAGGAAGTCTCTCCAAATATTATGTGAATATACTTTGAAAACATCCTAACTTTTTTTGTTTCCTCCGTTACAAAAATTCACGATTAAGATGATAATAATCCATTTTGGCTTTAAGCAAAAACCTACTACCCACAGTGTTCCAATAAAAAACAATATTAAACTGCCTTAAGACCATGCATGGTACACAGTAGCGTAGTGTATTTGTGTGCTGGATTGTGGCACAAATGTATTGAGTAGCTTTGGACATATGTAAATGTTCTATCAGCAGCATCTCTATTTACGATACAGTATGTGATTCAACACTTCTGTATTACGATATGCAGCACTTACCTCAATCTTGCATCGGAACATGCACAAAAACAATGTAAAAGGTGCAATTGCCTTTTTGTAGAACAACTGCATGATCTGTTGGAACGTCAGTGGCAGAATGTGCACACCGTTCTTCACAAACACTTGCTTTGTGTAAAAGGAGTCTTTATTGTGCAATTTGTTAGACTTTACATGAGTTTTACATTCTTATGAGTTGTGTTTCTGGCACTAGAAGAAGAGGCTGTCACACTTCCCAAACAATATGAGCGCATGCTGTTTGTCATCCGAGCCTGGGCCATACCTCCAGGGTATTTTCCCATTTATGACAGGATGTATTTTCTCTCTCTCTCTCTCTCTCTCTCTCTCTCTCTCTCTCTCTCTCTCTCTCTCTTTCTTGGTCTTTCTATTTCTTTAATATATGTCCTGACTTGCGGGCACTTCCTCATTATTCCTATCTTGATATCTGCCACTGTTAATGAGTGGAGGGACTCCAGTTGCCGAGTTTGAGCATTTGGATTAATGTGGGCACTGCAGTGGGGAAGTTTGGGAATAGTACGTGCTCTCACAGTTCATTACTGTGAATATATGACATTTTAAGGCTGTGAGGCACCAGCCTAATGATGCTACCCGGTAAACACTGGAGACTGCCAGCCACCGCACCTGAGAATGTTCCTCTAATAGCAGGGATGTCTACACAGTGACAGGTCCACTTCCTCTTTTTTCTTTTTTTTTTTTTTGTACAGCAAGTCGTGCTTGTTCTAATTGATAAAGCACAGATCTTATCATCAGGTTAGCGACCAAACATGCAGGAATCCCTTTGCAGCACAATAATAATAATAATAATTCTTATAAACCTACAAGTTTGCATTTGCCTGAGAGGATTTTTGAGATTAGAAAGAAGTTGGCATTTACCTTAAAGACATGCTAGCCAGTGATTATAGACAATGATTATCAGCATTAGGTGTTTTTCTTTGTAATACATGATAGATGCTTCTATATATATAAGTATTTGGTATTTAATAATGACTTCAGAGGGGTGGTCATGTCAAATAATATTCATTTTTTTACCACCTTTTTTTTTCTCAGGGTACTATACGTACAACTTAACTTATCCCCTAAGTTCAGCGTCGCCACAGTGGATTGTTAGTTCGCATGTTGATTTGATACAGTTTTTACGTCGGATGCCCTTTACTGACGCAACCCTCCCCAATGCTGGGGATGGGGATGGGCTGTTGGGGGATTCAGTGTCTTGCCAAGATAAACTTTGATGTGTTGTTGGGAAGAGCGGTGCACAAACCTGTGGTCGGTGGACAGCCATTGTACCAACTGAGCCACTGCCGCCCCCCAAAGACAACAAAATAGTGCAAAGTGCAGCGAGGCACCTGGACTTTTTTACTACTGAGCCATGCTATTGGAGCATGCGCAGAATGTGCTTTTTGTGCATTGTGCTGTTGAAATAACAGCACATGTTCTCAGATTGCACTTATGCAGCCCCATGCTGTTGGCACTAAGAACAACCTGGATCCTCCGATTCCTCTGTAGCTCAGGGAGGATGTAATGTGCATGATTTGAAAGAGACAAAAGACATAATACACGAAAGTCATTCAGTCCAAAGTGATCAGTCTGATATCAGGTTTACCTTTGCGTTGGGAGCCCCAGTGGGTGGATTCAAAGGCATTAAGGGACTAAAGGTAGTGTTCTTTAATTTTGTAAAAGGTACAAAGTCTCCCTTAGCAGCTTTTCATATACCTCAGTCCAGGTGCTACATGCTTGGATGCAATGGATCTATAACCAGCGAGACCAAAGGTTGTACAGTAGTTTGGACCATGTCTTTTTGGATATGTACTATTGTCTTTCCCTTTTTAGTTTCATTTGCCTGTTAGCTATGAATTTTTTTCTCCTCACTAGTATTGATTTGGTCATGCAAACACAAAATGGGCAATGAGGGATTTGTTGAAAGGCATTGATCACCTCAGAGGCCTGACAGCAACCTTTGTTTTATTTATATATATATATATATATATATATATATATATATATATTTTTTTTTTTTTTTTGAAGTAATGCCATTGTGCAAATGGAGGTCATATTTCAACTTTATTGAGTCCTGGCCCATCGGCGCGCCAGCAATATGAAGTCAGCATAAAAAACGCCTTCGGGTAGCAAACCCAACCTCTCTTTTGGGAATAAAATAAACCATCCAAACACAGGAAGTATTTATCACGGCTCAAATTGATAATGTCAACAACCCGGCCTCAGCATAGCCAGCAGCACAACCCAGCCACTTCACATTTGTAACTAACCCAATAAAACTCCAGCCTGTCTCACACAAAGCCTTTACTTGAGCAGGAGACAAATTATCTTTTGATTTGAAATGGACCATTTCCTTAAATACCTGTATTCCTAATGAGTCCACCCCACCCCCCTTGCTGCTCTCGCTCTCTGCTTGTCTTGCTATTAGTGTCCAGGGAGCTAGCGGCGAGCTGCCCGACTGCCTGGCTGCCTGAGTGATTAACTAAGGCTTGGGGCTGACAGGCTAGCTACCCTTGATAGAAGCAGGAGGGGGATAATGTGGGGTTCTGTTTAGCAAGGCGGAGAGGATAGGAGAAAATCGAGGATGGGTTAGAAAAGGAGCCAAAAGGTGGAGGGAAACAGCGCAGGCAAAGATGATAGAGAGGGGAACAAATGGACAAAGTGAATGCAAGGTGAGAGGTGGAGAGAAAAGTTGGTAGAGAATTGAGGAGCAGGAAATACAGGACACTGAGGAGTCAGTTTCTCCAAAGAGAAAGAAGATGGAGATGATGAGAATAGCTGCAGCGGTGAAGCAAAGTATGATGGGGCATCATAGGGAAAAGAAATGTGAAAAGCGGAGGAGGCACAGGGAGGAGGAAGCGATGAACACGACTGCAGGTGGCAGTCCCTCGTGAGATAGCAGTTAAGCCTGTGTAGTGATAGGGGCCCAAGCAAAACTAATGATCTCGTCCAATTGAGAATAGGCCACACGAGACCAGCTTATATCTAATGGATGGTGCACTAGGCTGTGCAGGTGTTTCAAATAGCCTTTAGAGAAGTTCCCCCTTAAGTCCTTCTATGTATAGCATCTCTGCCGGTGTCGGCTCCCTCTGAATCGAGCTTTTACGGGCGGAGAGTTTGTGTTTTGTGCGAGACGCCGGTGACTGTTGCGAATCAAACTGACAGCTGCAAGTTGAAGTCCATGAAGCACTGATGAGAGCAGTTTTAGTAATGATCCTCCTGTGGATGCGGGTGCTGCGAGTGAAAGCAGGTTCATTAGCACAATGGAGCAGTTTGTGACGAGAGACAAAAAAAAGCATTTGCAGTTTCTATCGGTCGCTTTCCGTTTGGTTCCGATGAACATGTTTCCAAACAACGCGGTCCCTCGAGGCTTCCTAATTGACATTTACTATCAAGACACAGCAATTAAAAATTTCCATTTATAACTCCAGCTTTAACATAGAGTTGGAGAATTTAGACTTTGAAGTGTTTTTCTTTTTATGTTTAAGTCAGTGACATAAATTTCACATTTAATCGAAATGAGTGTATTTACCATTTCGGAGGAGTGGGTTTCTTGAGTATTCTCCATAACTTTGCTGAAAAGTACAAAAAAAAAAAAAAAGAAAAGATAAAGCCATTGGTCAAAAAAAAACGCATGAATATTACTGTGCCAGCATTTTCTCAATCATTATGCATTAGCTTCAAATAGGGAGCATATCACACCAACCTTTTTTTCCTCCTTCTGAAAAGCCTGGAGAAATTCAACAATTTTGGTGGCAATAACTATTGAATAATTCTGAGGGGACAGATAAGATTCAGGATTGGAGCAGCATTCATTTTCTTTCCCAACGTGAAGTCACGGTGGCAGCATTTTCCCCCTAGAAAATGCTGGGCTCTGTATTTTGTCACCTTATTAGTGTCTCCCTGTCTTTGCCACTACTGTGGGTACTTTCCATATATGACAACATGACAAGCTGTGGGAAGCCACTGGGCGCTTTTAGGTGAGAGAGTGTCACCGAGGAGCGACGCACACCGTGTTGAAAAATGATCAATTCCGCACGTAGTGAAGCCTATGGGGCTATATCTTCATTTATGCCTCGATGCCGCTGGCTACTCTAATTTGTGTTATTAATGTGTAGGTGGATATTAGAGAAGATGTCCACTGACAATTTGCTGGAAAGAGGGCTGGAAACATTCACATTTCACAAGTTGAAAAGTTTTTGAAAATGAATATGTGCTCTACAGTCTCTGTGTTAAAGCACAATGTAGCTTATATGTCCACATTCACACACACACACACACACACACACATATGCATTGCCTGTTCTGCTTTTATATCCAAAAAGGAAAAAAAAAATGTTATCAGCTATTCTCCTTATTTTCTCCCCTACAGTGAGAACCACCACGGAGGTGTGAGACAACTTCAGAAGAAGCGAGGACAACTATGCAAAGGCTTGATTCACTAGCCGGGATTAAAAAAAAACTGCAACCCATCATTTCCCATCTCAGCTGCTCTTCTGGCATCGTTCTTTGAAGCCCTCTCAGAGGCATTAAACCCCAGTTAATTATCATAATAGAAATGTTAACGGCAGCAGCGAAACGCCCAAGCAACAATTAGCAGGTAAACATACAATCAAGGACGAGCATTGATTAAAAAGGGACAAGCTGTTGAGATTGTAGCGCGACAACAAACGGTCCAAAGGAAAAGCACTTTGATCGAGTGTTTTCACGAAGGGATGCTTGTTGCACATACACCTACGTACAAACAGAGGCAGCGTCGAACGATGAACAATTCATAGGCGTTATCACATCCGTGGCTGCACCGAGGAAGACTGACATATATGCCTTTGCAGAGTGCAGCCAATTACTTCCCTTTCCAAGCGAGTACTGCTGTGCTGACTCTCAATCACAGGCACATTCAGCAACAGCGTTTGAAGAATACCCCCCCCCCCCCACACACACACACACACACACACACACACACACACACCCCACCTTCACACTCTAAGAAAAAAAAAAGAGAGAAACACTTCCTCTTCAACTTATTTCAATCAGACTTGCGCTCAGTTCTCTCGAGGTTTTATTAGAAACACGGTAAAAGCTGCAATTATTATATTTATCCTTTCACCCGTGTCGTTGCTGCAAAAAGCCCCAAGGATAAACACACACACACACACACACACACACACACACACACACACACACACACACACACACACACACACACACACACACACACACACACACACACACACACACAAAAGGTAGAGGCTGCACAGATGCTGACTTGAAAGACGAGATATAGCAGACATGACAAAAGGAAATCAACCTCAGGGCCTGATCCTGCTTCCTTCTCTTTCCCTCCATCACATGCACAAACGGAGGTTCGCCTAAACTTCACTGAAGCACCAAATTCCTCCCCGCGTCGGCGTCCTCGAATCAACCTTCAGCACTTCTCATTGTAAACAGTTTCTAAACGCCGCCTGATGGGACGAGGCACAGAGGCATCTGTTACCACGGCATTTGGCTCCCTCTCATGCCTGACTAATCATTAGAAAGATGACAGGTTCTCGAAAAGCAGTGATCGTACGCTGTTTTCGCCTCACTTTTATTCCATTTTGCCTGAGAGCTCACAATTCCAAACCTCTCCACATTTTCAAATCTTTTTTTTTTTGTTCCCTATTAATAATAATAACAACAACAACAATAAACAGCCCATGTTGCAAACTGTCATGTCAGAGCCCACACACTGTGGACACCTTTAGTGCTTTTCATGTTTGATGGCCATGTTAAGAATAGACTGGTGCAATTTTCCATGTAGCTCTCAACACCAACACCTTTTTCACCCCCCTCACCCCCTTTGTCACATTAAGAAACACTGAGCAGCTTTTCACTGAAGTCAGTTGATTTATACGACTACATTCACAGCTTTGCTTCCCAACGTTGAACAACAGAAGCGAGGCCCGTAAGCAAGACATTGTACACATTAGTCAGCAAATCACAATTAGGAGGCAACAAAAAAACAATGACAAGCTGTCACTGCGCTGCCGACCCCCCCCCCCCACCACCACCACAACCACAATGCACAGCATGATCTGCTGGCTGTCTGCGTTCATTTGACTGAACGCGGAATTTATGGCTTTTTAAATTAGTACTTCAGGTACAGAGGATTTACCTCCTGCTGTGGAGGCTGAAAGTGTTTTTGTTTGGAGTTTGTTCCGTAGCTCGATTGGCAGAAAGCCGTGCAAATTTGCTTTCATATTTGAGGATTTTGCTAATTTCTTTAATGTCCTGCTTTAGTTACCTAAATCATCATGTTAAATGCCATGTTCTCACACATTTATATTGTTATGGCAAGACAATTGATGGTGCTTATTGACATTCAACAGGGATGACAGACTGCTACCTTTCACTTTAGCGTCACTGGACCCTGAGCTTCACACCTGAATTAACTCATGGACCAGTTTGACCAGATTCTTTGGTTTTAAAAGTTAAGTGGAGCTTGTCATCAGTGCATCCACAATCCTCAAACGTGCCGATAGTAACGCGAGTTAATAGTACATGTGTCTAAATAACTAACTTAACAACTCATTCCCCTGGCAACTTCACCAGTTTTGCAATTTGATTTCTATGGCTTTGGTTTAGGGTGTAAATGTACATCAATGCTTTTAAACTTCCCTAAACTTTGCTAAACTGTTTCTGAAAACCGAGGTGATGTCAACTGGAGGAGTTTTTAGTCACTAGGAGTTAAGATGAGCTTTGGAAAAGCAGATTAATTATTATTACAAACTGTATAGCATAGGCAACAAGATCTCATAATCTGAACTGAAGGTTTCTCCCAGTGATGTCATCTGGAGGCGTTTTTCAGCTAGAAGAAGTGAAATATTTTATTGTAGGGAAGTCAGAGGGAAGTTTAATGGCATTGATGTACATATACTACTTAAACTGGAACCATAAGAAGCAGGTTCATTATGAGTGAAGGCGTCCTTTAAGTTCATTTACCCACAATAAACTATGTACAATTAGTAGCCATTAGCTATATGGGCACCAGTTTTAATAATAATAATAATAATAATAATAATAATAATAATAATAATAATAATAATAATAATAACTTACTTTACCTGTTCCCAGGTACTCAGTGCCTATTATATAGTATTATATGCAGAAATTAAACAAATCATGATGCCTGAAAAAAAAAAAAAATTCTAAAGCATTATTTGCCACCTAATGACCCTGAAACTCCTCACAGCCTTCGGCTAAACCTCTGCATTGTGACAGGGTGAAAAGTGTCCTCCTCCCCTCACCCCTGTTAATATGTTTTTGTGTGTCGATACATAAAGTGTGGTCTTGTCAACAACCAAGTGAGTGGACAGTCATGCCAGATAATTAGATCCAGCTTGCCTAATCCAATCTCCCTAAAAAAACAGCTTAACACATGTTTTCATTGTAAATAAGCTTCACCATGGAAATGAAAAAAAAAGTGGTGTTCATGTAAAGGAAGGACACCTGAAGAGAAGACCATTTTTTTATATATATGAATAAAGACTATGAGTGACTCCATGTGCCCTCCACTGTCTTTTCATGGTGACTAACTGACCCGGGAGCATATTCACAATTAAAACTTTGCGAGATCTCACAAAGGTTAATCTGTTATGTTTAGTATTTTTTTTTCCCAACCGTGATTTTTCTTTTCTCTGACATGTCCCGTCCTGGGCTCCATAACTTCCTAATTGGGTTTATGGAAAAAACGTAACCAGAGAATCGTACTCAGGTTATAACATCTAATCATACTGATCCGATCTATATATATGAAGAACAGTGTCCTGGCCTCCACCCACTACTGGTCTCTTTAAACTGATTTTTTTATAAATTGGACAAGTACCATTATAGATCTTTGGCATATCTTTCTAGGAGAGTCCACAGTATGCAACAATATGTCAAATTTCAGATTAGCACCAGATAAAACTAAGAGAAAACTGCAGAATGCTGACAGCAAACACAAAAGATTTTTTATGGCAGTGTGATTCTGCACTAAAACTGGAATTTTGTTTATTTTAATCTCACGGTAAAGTTTCTTCCCGCACCAACAAGCTTAAGGTCGAGGCCTGCTGCAAACTGCAAACTGTTTCTGCACTGATGTGATGTGGGATCCTAAATAGCTTTGGACAGCTAGAATGTACAGAGCTTTCAAACAACGGATCATCAGCGTTTGGGTGAAGACTGCGTCTGGTACAGTCCAAAACACATCTAAACTAACATTCCCTGGCCCAAAGTGTCCCATGAGTTGAAAGACCTATTTAAAAGGAATTCAACTTGATTTTGAATTTTTCTTTCTTAATTTGTTGATGTCTCACATAAAGCTTTTATTATTAGATTTATAAAGTGAGCTGCACAAATAAATCTCGTCTCGCCATAGTTCAGTGGTGTAATTGACCCTTGGGATTCAGGATTTCACACAAACTATCCAATCATGTGACCTCAAGGTGCTTCAGCATAACTGAATACAAGTGACAAGAGGAGCATGCAATCAAAAGAAATGGTTCTGATTCTACGATTCAGCCTTTGAGAGTTGCAGTCACCTTGTATTATACACTCAACATTTTGAGTGTTTCACTGCGGTTCATCAGCAGCACACCTCTACTTACTGTCACACAGCAATAACCAACTACAGCACAGGGTCGATGGGGTTCGAGTGGCACTCGTTTGGTGATTATCAGACCTGTGAACCTGGCGGACAATGAGCCTTATGGGAATTAAAGTCTCAAGGACACAACAACAGAACATTATAGTACATATATAGTAATATGCACGTCAAGTTTCAGAGCTTTTAGAGATTTCTGCAGAGATACGGGCTACTTTAGTTTATGGGCAGGTTAAATAAATCTTATCCAATCACTGTTTGTTAAAAAAATATATATATATATATCAACTTGTCATAAAATGTAAAGATAAAGGAGGCAGAACTGGAATGAAGATGTCGAAGTTCATGCTTTTGTCTTTTAAGTGTCAGAAAAGTTGATGAAAGGTTGCTGAGGCCGAGACGGTGATTGTTTCTGATTTCGCTGTTGTACAGACACAACACATGTCTCCGGCATCAAAGAACTTCGAAAGCATCACACAGAATTTTCAAATGACATGTAATAAAATGGGCTTCAGGTTAGCACGCGTTTGAACATCAGTATCAATAATGCAAGAGCGACAAGGGAGGAAACAATGATGTGCTCCACAGCACTGCAGGGGAGGGCACTGAACATAAAACAGACCCCCACCACCACCACCCTCCATCACGTCAAGACTCACTTCCCCTCATGCAATGTGTGTCAAACCATAAAAGCTGGCTTGAGGATGTAAGTCTTTCTACTTTTTGACCTAATCTACTCTAGGTAGCTTTTAAACGCTGGCAATGAAACACTCCTCTGGGTTCAGTGCCAAGTGCCTGCATTCGATTTTGTAACGTTGAGAAACAATAAGCACAAAGAAAGTTACCAATGCACCAAAATACAGGTTCGCACAGGCTTTTTTATCACTACCGAAAGAATGATGGCGAAACATTTTTTAAATATATTTTAAAAGCAACCAGCCCTGAACCTGGGATCAAAAATTTATAATTTAGTTATAAATCATATTTTCTAATAAACAGGCTGAAGACTAATCTGCACTTAAATTCATTTATATTCCACTAAATGTAAACAGCCTCTCCGTAAGTGACCTATTCTAGAGCTTTTTCGCTCCTTTTGCTGCTGCTACAATACAAGTGCTGCCTCTCTTCCCCATTCATACTAATTCATATTAGGGCACAGTCGTCATGCGAGGCAATCACTCACAACTCTGCTGCAGTGACCCATTCCCTGGCAAGGAGAACGACTTGAAGAGTAGCACAGATGATTTCATGAGACTGCACAGTCCACCCACCTTTAACTAATGACTTGGAAATAATGGCCTCCAACAATTTTATATTTTTCATTGACAGTCCACATTACAGCCACCAGCATTTTAGAGAAACTAGGCTGTGATAAAGGACGAGGCCGATAGAGAGGCAGAGGAAGGAGAGGTCAAGTATAAAATAAGTTCCTGACACTGTCAGTTAGTCAATTAGAATAATTATAATACACTGTGTGTGTGTCTCCTTTCAAACTGGCCCTACTGAAAATTACATTATAACTGCTATTTTACAATATAGATTACTCGAAATTAGAATTCGTTTTTAAGGAAACATTTTTTTTTTTTAAGTAATTCTCTATCAGCCCGTTTTCCTGGTTTCCTCTCTAATATCTGCTACTGTCAGCTAAAGCTCGGGCGGTTTTTAAGGTTGTGTTTAAACAACTTAAGCACCTGGTTAATGTTCGACAAAGTCCGTGAAGGTGCTGGCCGTGGCCACAAAAACGAACAGATGGCCTAAGGCTCTACATTATTTCACCCTTTCCACCACAGCTGGTCTTCTTCAGGGCAAGTAACAAACTTGCGTCAATCCGGCTTCTGTGCACTCCCATCTCACACCTGACGTTAATGCACAGTGACAATGAAAGTTAGTGTGAGGCCATCTGTTGGAGAAAAATCAAGGATGTAATTTTTCTTTAATATATAACCAAAAGACACCCACTAGGAAAATGGCCTCACTTTCACCCTACATCCATTTCCCCACTGAGCTGTGTGTGTATTGGCTGTCTGGCCTGCAAACACACAATAAATCCTCACTAAACCATTCCAATCATTCTCTGCATGCATTTGCAATATTTCCTCCGTCTTGCCATCTTCAGACTCTGCCACTCCCACTTCTCCCGCATTAACCTCAGTGCTCTCCATCTTTCCACTCACCTGGTTCCTCCCCGCCCACCTCTTCAGGCTTCACAGTGTTTGCCTTTGTGTCTGACCGTTCGCGCCCTCCTGTAGCCTGCTTTAATCCATTGGAGGGTCAGTTTTGCACTGACAAGTATCAAACAGTCTTAGAAGCAGCTTTGAGTTACCACAGTAGAAGTAGTCGCAGGAGAAAACCTTCAGCTTGCTCACAACCACCCTTATTTACTGTTTTACCATTGATGCTGTCGTTGCTGTTTTCTCCACCCTAATCCTAACATCAACCTCTTCCCCTGCTGCCATGGCTTTTGTTTGCGTTGTGGAGAAGCAAATGTTCGCGATGAAGAAATGCCGCTGCACGTCAGGAGTGATTTGGCCATTCACATCCTACCGTGGACGGACTCAAGGAAGTGTGTGAACATCCAGCCATCCTTTATCTATAACCAGTTATCAAGCTCGGCATTACCGGGGGGCTTGACTGGGATTGATTGGGTCGTTTTTACGTGAGCAATCCCCTGAAATCGGAGTTACAATAACAGCCAGCAGTTAAGAGCAGTGTGTGTTCAAGCAATAGCCTCTGCAGAGCTGAGAGTGTAATGCACAGGCATCAGTTTGCAGGTCTTTCTTCTTACTACCTTTACCTGTTGCACGTGTACTTATACACATGATTCAAAAATGTGTGGTCTCCTTCCTTCTCACTTTGCCCATTATGTCTTTCTCAGGTCAATATACTGTATAAGGACAACAACCAGGAGACAATGCACATTTTTGAGTTCAGCCTTTCTAAATACTTTCTCCAAGTGGCTTTGAAGAACCAACATAACTGGATAACCTTATCCGGGATTACAACATCCAGCAGTTGATCCTGGATCTGTTTAGGGACGTAGGAAAAACTCTAAATATACATCGCAAACATATTCTAACTAGTTTCTTACACACATTAAAATGCAGATGGAGTGATGCCTTCAGGTGATGGCCAGCCACTGAGGTTAAACATAATTATAGAATAATAAAAAAAAAATAATAAACTTACCTCGGTGGAGAGGATCTCTTGCCAGTAAATTACCAGAGCTGACACAGTCATCAGGCTTGAGGCTATGAAGTTAATTTGTCTTCAGTACTTTGTCTTTAGCATTGCATTGACAAAGTGTGGGATAGTGTATGAATAAAACATGCTCACGATTCCTTTACATACTCATGCACAGCCACAATTACGTACAGTGCTCTGCTACCTCTGCCTCAGGAACGCAAACTTACTATTTTAGAATTATTTCTCACAGAAATTCTGCTCAGACTCCTGCTCTCATTTATGGTTCAGGGTGTTTTTTTTAAAAAAAAAAAACAAACACAATATATGAGTGGAAATACGCTTTCAAGGTTAGAAACGGTTCCATTAGAAAGAGAATATGTTCTCACACATTTTACACAAAACATTTCTGTAAGCTGCATTAATTTTTGTTTAAATCAGCGGCTTCTTATTTATCCTTTGTGGCCAAAAAATAATTCACCCCACAGATGACAATTTTGAAAGAGATGTTATCTTGCAGCGCGCTTCTCAGAAAGAACCGCACTTCAAAACTCCTCACCGCTATGAGGTTCAGTTGATCTGGCTCAAAGAGGCCTTCACATTACTTTTTGGTGCTTTAAAATAAATCGGCGGCTCCGAGAGCTCAAGGCACTGCAAATGGAAAAAACCTACAAAAAACTTCTTCCCTTTGGCAGCACAGCATTGAGAAACGCACTGCAAAAGCCACAAAACAACCGAATGTTGAAATATGCTGCAAAATGCGACAACTCCAGGAGCAAATGTCCACAAATTTTTTGTCTCCCCTGGATATCACTGCGAAAACTGTCTACAACTGTTCTGATTTGTAAACGTATTTTATGTTGATCCCAGAGCCATTTGTCGTTGTTTTGTGGCTTTTTTGCATCACATTTCTTAATGCTGCACCTGTGTTGTCAAGTTGATGGAGATGGTTTTTAATTTGCTGGTGTTTCGTCTATTTGCAGCGCCGTGAGCTCTCAGGGCCACCGTAGTTATCGGATTTAATAAGCAACAAAATTGGGTGCAGCATCTTAATCTGGAAACTTTCAAAGAACTATGGTAAACTGAAATCAAAGTATAGTACTTAAAAAACACCCCCATTATTTTACCATGCTGTTGCCTTTTAATAAGAAAAAAGGTAGAAGTGTTAAAAAAAACAAATATACAAAATGTAAAACCTAATTATTCACTCTTACAAGCAGGCTCCGAACACCGTTTACCTTATGTGAGAAGATTAAGAAGCCCTCACAGTAACCTCACAATTGGGCCTTTGGGGTCTAATTATTGCAAAAGATGTACTGTTCAGAAACATGTGATTCTACCTTCCTCTGGATCTCTGTTCAGGGAATGTTTAGTGGACGGCTCACATTTCTTTTCATTTTCTAATTTCTCATTCTTGCATTATTTAGAGAATCTATACGAATCCCCATCTGAATATTTCTTTTATTTATGAGCTGTAGTAGAATATCTGTTAAGTAATGTAATGAGAGGACTCACTTCTAAAAGCACTGCTCCATCCTCTGCATTTTATTAGTTTAATGCTGAGTAGGACATAGAGGAGTGAGCTGAAAGTAAGAGCATTTTGAGACGTGTTTGCAAACAGCAAATCAATTTATCATTTTAGATGCAAAAAAAGTGGGAGGATCATTATTCAGACCGTTGATTAATGGTTGCGAAGCCAACAACAACAAAAAAAAATAAAAGCAATTTTACATATTTCTCGAGTATTGATCCGATGTTTTCAGCGTTTAACTGTTGGTCTGTAATTGATTTTTTTTTTTGTAGTATTTTATATTATTTTATTTAAAAATGTTCTAACACATTGTGGATGTTTTAAAGCCTTGATGGATGGTTTGAGTTTGTTGAGCACTTCCTTGCACGTTTTTTGATTTAGCTTGACTCCCTCCGTGTTAATTACCCAAATTAAAAACAGCTGTGACATATTAGAGATGGGTTCTCAGCCAATGGTAAGACTGGAGAGGTGGGTCTACAGGTAGAAGAAGCTGGTGGCAGGAAAAAGAAAAAAAAAAAATAACGTTGAGTGACAAAGGGAGACAAGGAAACAGAAAAGAGGGAAGAATAGGTGTGTCCTGTTGGGGACATCTGGGACAATAAGCACATCGAGCAGGGTCAGAGATACGGGATGTGAAGAAAGATGCCATAATGAGAAGCTGAGGTAGCAGCAGGCGAACTCAGAGATCGCCAGCATCAATAAGCTTTAAGACGCTGGAGCACTGTGGATAGGGCAGAGTCAGCGGGCGGAGCGGGGAACTGTGTCCATAAAGCTGGGACTAAGCAACTCCCCTGCCCTGGCTCTAGTGCATCTCGGTGAGCCTTCGGCCTGGTGGCATATAACAGTAACTTGTTATGGCCAAGGTCGCCTTGGGGTCCTGCGAGACGTAAGGAGACGGCAGGCTGAGGTTACAGGATCAGATATACTGTGGGACACCTGGGAGCTGCAGCTTCCTGTCTCCTCCCCATTAGACTTTTATTTTATTGGTTTATTTTTTTGTTCTCTATTTGTTTTTTTCCCCTTTAAACTGTATTTTATTAAATGTTCTACTTGATTCATTGTTATTTTCTTGAATATCCACGCTGATAACAAAAATTGTTATGTCTAACAGAATGAACAAAATAATTTTGGCTCTCATGTTAAACTCACATTAATGATACTACATCAACAATGGATCGATCAACTACAGAGCATCCAGAAAGTATCCCAGCGCTTAACTTTTCCACATTTTGTTGTGTTACAGCCTCATTTCAAAAGGAATTACATTTTATATTTTTTCTCAAAGTTCTACAAACAAGACCCCCACCAATTACAGCCTCAAGTCGTTATGAGTATGATGCTACAAGCTTGTCACACCTATTTTTGGGCAGTTCCTCCCATTCTTCTTTGCAGTACCTCTCAAGCTCCATCAGGTTGGATGGGGAGCACAGCCATTTTCAGATCTCTCCAGAGATGTTTAATCGGGTTCAAGTCTGGGCTCTGGCTGAGCCACTCAAGGACATTTTCAGTCAAGGACAGAGTTTTTTCTCCTTTGGTATCTTGGCTGTGTGCTTAGGATTGTTGTCCTGTTGAAAGATGAACAGTCGCCCCAGTCTGAGGTCCAGAGCTCTGGAACAGGTTTTCACTGCTGCATTCATCTTTCCTTCGATTCATCAAAGGAAAGATGAAAGTAGATGAATTCAGATGAATGTCTCCCAGTTCCTGCCACTGAAAAATATCCCCACAGCACAGTGCTGCCACCACCATGCTTCACTGTAGGGATGGTATTGGCCAGGTGGTGAGTGTTGCCTGGTTTCCTCCAGACGTAACGCTTGGCATTCAGGCCGAGTTCACTTTTTGTTTCATCATACCAGAGAATTTTGTTTCTCATGGTCTTAGTCCTTGTGTTGGCCACAGCCTCGGACACACCCTAAGTTTGTTTGGTAATGTTTTCACTTACCTTTTTCCTTAAGTTTGGTTTCTTGTTATTAAGTTTAAGCTGTATTAATTTAATTTCTCTTTTTCTTGAGTTATCATTTTGCTGGTCCGGGGGTGTTGGACATCCAAATAAAAGATTGGATTGAAGCTTTTGTCGACTTTAAATATTTCCTACTGGGCCTGGATTGTACCAAGTACCCCGTTTGACGCAGGAAGGGGAAAATATGGGGAATACGTTTCTTTAGATGTTATAGGTTATTAAATGTTGTTTGGTTCATTATTTTGTTATTGCTTTTTCATATTTGAGTAATGGGATGATGTTGGTAAACTGTTTGTCTACAGTTTGTTTATAATTTGTCCAGTTATAGTTATGTCTACCCCTTGTGTGTCATATTGGTTTGGCCAGCCAGTATATATGTTGCCCCTTGTGTGTCACTCAGGTTAGGTCTCTTGTCTCTGTTGTGATTAGAACTTATGTTGTAATTTCAGTCTGATAGTTTAAGTTCAGCTATCTTTTGTTGACCTCTTTTAGGGCACACATTTTCTTAATAAATCGAAATTTCTTTGTATATGTTACATTTGGGTAAATAAAACCCATTTTCTTTTGTGACTTTACTCCTGTGTCCCGTGTCTACCTGCTCGGTCCCTGACAGTCCTTCAGGTGGACTGTCATGTGCCTTTTACTGAGGAGGGTTTTCCTTCCGGCCACTCTACCACACAGGCCTGATTAGTGGAGTGCTGCAGAGATTGTTGTTCTTCTGGAAGGTTCTCCTCTCTCCACATAGAAATGCTTGAGCTTTGAGAGTGATCATTGGGTTCTTGGTCATCTCCTTGACTAAGGCGCTGCTCAGTTTAGCCGGGCAGCTTGCTCTAGTAAAAGGTCTGTGCCTCAATAAAATCCTGTCTCTAAGGTCTACAGACAATTCAATTAAATTCAACTTTATTTATATAGCGCCAATTCACAACAAAGTCATCTCAAGGCACTTTACAGAGTAAAGATTATAAAGATGTATAGAAAAAACCCAACAATTCCCCCTTGAACAAGCCATAGGCAACAGTGGAGAGGAAAAACTCCCTTTAACGGAAGAAACCTCCAGCAGAACCAGGCTCAGGGTGAGCGGCCATCTGCCTCGACCGGTATTAATGTATTAATACTATGTCTGCAGAATGTTTGCAGAAACTTATTCAGGAGGCATAATGCTGGATGTGTCTGTTTGCTGACTCTGCAGTGTATTGATGTTTAATATGATAAGAATATGCTTTAGAATGTAATAAGCATATGGGTAAAAGTTTTGTCCAGTCTTTTTACGTAATGTACTGATGTTTAAGGTGCCTGTTTGCATCGATGATCAATGCTTGGAGCTTTCAGTGTAGTACGATGGAAACCCAGACGCTTACGTTTTTGACAGCCAAAGCAACGACGTGTCATAGGAAGAGAAAAAGTGTGTGTGGAGAGTTGGACGGTACAGCAAGACAAAGGACTTTTCCACAGGAGACCAAGGTTCGACTCTAGTGCGAGAAGTTGTGCGCTTTAACGATGGTGCTTGTGGTTAGTATAGTTCAGATGCACGTGTGTGCCGTTGTCGCTGTTTGTAGCATTTTGGTTTTAATGTAGTTTATCTTGTAATTTAACCCTGAGCGTTTTGGTGCCTAACCCTAAATGCAGTCCTTCCTGTGGTGTCGCATCATGGGGCTCCTGAAGCATCCTGCGCCGATGCCAACGTGTAAGTGTAGCGTCGATGTGAGACACTGGTGTTCCCAGGGCGTCAATTAGTGGCGCTGCTGGAGCGCCCAATAGTAACACCAAACGGTACCTGTCACGGCAAGACTATACACGAAGAGGACTTTTTACACCTTAGGAAGCATCAATAGTTGATGCTGTGGGATGGAGATGAGTCGGAATAACAATAAAATACATCTTAGTGTTAGAATAATCTGAAGTAAACACTCAAGTACCGCAACCTTACACTTGGAGGACTTGACTAAATTTTCTTCTGACAGCCGTGACTGCCACCTGCATCAGAACTGTAAAAAAAAAAAAAAATTCCAGTTACACAACACTCTCTGTAAGCAGCTGCCCATCATGCTGCCAAGTTCAAACTGACTGTGACATATAATTCTGGGCTCTGCCGTCACGTTGTTATTGCTCTTTATTTTTCTCCTCACATCACAAGTAAGAGGCTAAAGCAAGTAAGGCACGTGGAGACACACTTGTCTGCTCGCTGAGCAACACAAATTTAAGTGTGTGCTCGTCTAAATGACCACAAAAGTCATTAATTGCTGCGCCTCCTCCTGAGCTCCCTGCAGGGGATCAGAAATGACAAGAAAATGAAAGCCCTGACAGTGTGTCTGCACTTGTTTGCCGTGCTGTTGTGCATCATATGATGGGGGGGGGGGGGAATAAAGTCCTAGGAAAGGCATAAATTGAATAAAAGTAATTCATTTCGCTCCTGTAGTTGATGAAGCCTCATACTTCATCAAGGTCACCCGCTTCAGCACTGATGGAACCGATCTGAAGGCAGCAACGTTTGACTCTACTGACAAGACAGAAGTCACTCAAAAATCAAGCTCATACAATATGCAAATGGAAGCTAGTAGCCGGATGGTAATTTGAATCTATCAGGGAGCTCAGCCAGAGAATGTCAACAGCTACATTAAAGTGAAAATGACATCTTCGTTGTAAAGCATGTTCGCTACTGTTGTGTTTACACTACGACTGGATTCATCTCAGCCATGCAGACATTCAGAATAGGTCTACTTTGCATAATTAGCAACCAGGGTGAAAGTTGTGAAATATCAAGCAGAACAAAAAGACCAGCGGTGCATTTATGCATGAAATGGCCACTTCTGACCACACGCTCCATTCACAGTAAATTAGTCAAGATGCTTTCACAGATCATGTATCCACTGCATTCCAGGGAAATTAAGAACAGGTAAAAGTTAGAAGCCAACTAGAGAACAAATGCAGTTGAAGGCTATTAAATTTTTTTTTTTCCCAGCATGCAAATCTTATAACTCTTCTCTTAATAAAATGCGGTGTGTTCAAGCGTAAGCTAGAGTGTCAACGCTTAAGCCGTGATGTGGTTGGTTGTGGTGCCTCTTCAGGGTATAACTGAGGTAAGAATGTAGTATCTTAAGTGCTGTTGTTGTGGAAAATGAAAAGCTTCGGGCTGGGTTAGGGTGTCGACATGGGTCCTGCTGAACTTGGTGTTTTTGAGCACAGGGAGTGTTGAAAGTGCTTCCACTGTAATGTCAAACCCAATAATGAAACCTGAAATCAAAGATAAGGCGAAGCCGCCCAGCTGCCACACTGAAGCCATGCAGTGCGGAACAATCATAACCTTACGTAACTGCAGATGCAGGCGCAGTTCCAGAAATGTTTTATTGGGGTGGCCAGACTGGGTCACAAGGCCAAAATAGGGTGGCACATCCGAAAGGTTTTAAACTAACATGTGTATAATAGTAGGCTTTTGTTTAGTGTCAGAAAATACACATTATATCCCATTTTAATTCCAAATAGTCAAAAACAAATAATAATGAACGGTTGGCGAATTGTTGGAATTGTTCTGTTAACACTAACCAGTCCCTTCAAGAGTTAATTAATTAAACCAATCCCTAAGAAGTCTTGGCCCAAATCCGGCGTTTTAGACAATCACAAAAAGCTCAGTGACTGAAACCTGATGAACTTTCACACAAGCCGTAGGAACGTTATCTGTGCTAAAGCTACACTAGCTGCCTGTAGCCAATTTGAAAAAATGACTGCTGGAGAACTTAATAGTCAGAGCTTGGACACATTATGAAAATAGAGCCTAAGACCCAAAACGGACCTATGAGTTGTCTCACGGAAACGGTTTGGAAGATCACTTGTGTAAACACATGTTAAACACGATGTAACACATTTACTTTTACATTACATCTATTCATATCATCTGATGTCTGACACTTAAAACAGAAGAAGAAAACCTGTAAATGAGATAAACTACCTCAATTCAACCACTTTGCTATTTCTTCCTTGTTCAGTGGGGGAGAATTATGCAACTTTAAGCTATATAGTACATTTGGCTTCATACAGAGCAGACACAAGGTTGGTGCGAAATGCTGGCATTTAAAATTCCTGGATTCAAATGCATTTTCAGCTTGTCCTTCAGAGATGTAATGGTAAAAATTGATTGATTAAACACGTTTTACTTTGTTCCACAAATGGGATGTTTGATTAACTAAAGCAGTAAGAGACAGTTATTGGTATTTTTCTCCAGTGGTTTTCAAAGATAGAACTGTAAAAAACTTTGCTAAGAGAGCACCACAAACACTCATCTCATCTCCTCAGCTTAGCTCAAAGCTAAGGGGTATGTCCACAGGTGTTAGCATCTTAGCTCAGCAGGTAAAAGAAGTGTGAGTGGTGAGGTGCTGGATGACTGACAAATGTGCTGTACAAACCAAAAAAAGGACAAAAAGGATACATATTATCTAAAATGGTGCATCAGAGGTTCTTCTTTTGCTTTTCATTTTGAATCATCCTGCTAAAAACACTAACTGTACTGTAATAATTAGTTTTTGCTCACTAAGATTTTTTCAAAATGTTCATACAATTTTTTCTTTGAATCCAAGGATCCCAGACTGGGCTTTGACACTGGCAGCCGACCTAAACACCACACAGAGACAAAACTAGATAAAGAGTGATTGCTCTCACTCTAGATTGCTCTCACCATGAGAAGATGGTTTTTCTGTTTACAAGTGAGCTTGAATTATAGCAAATGTAATATTTTTTGAATGGTTTCGACAGTCCAGTACACTTCGAAGTTGAAGCTCAGTCGGGAAGTGAGTGGTGATAAAAATAAAATAAAATAATAAAAAAAAAAACCCCACCAGTGGAATAAGCAAGCTTTTAGCACGTAAAGAGCACTCAGCGGTGTATTCAGCCCCAGTCACAGCTTGGGTTCTTTCCATTAATCCCTCTCTTGCCCGTTGAAACCATGACAAGGATTTCCACATTACTGCTGCGGCTGCACTGATGTGATCAAGATGTATTTTGTGCTGGATTTGCAGTATTGGAATTGGAAGTCGCCGCATGACACAAAAAACTCAACTAATGCAAACCTAAGGGAGCTGAAAACTGTGCAAATGCAGCATTTCATGTTCAAGCGATATCTAATTTGTGTAATTGAAAGTGAATGAGAATTTCCAGTCGCAGTAGAATCTGTACATTTAATCTTATTTTGAGTTATGTGTGATTCTTAAATTCATTACTTGTTATTGGAATCTAGGATGTTATATGCAGCCTTGGCCATTTCTTCAGATGTCTATATCCTGTGGGGGGGGAAGAGACATGTCAAAGTGATTTGTGTCTGTTCAAAAGCCCCTGGAGGTTAGAGCTGCTCTGTTCTAAAGCCTGTAAAACACCTCTCAGCTCTGAGATCTGTCTCCAGAGGATACACATGCAAAAACCCTGTCAGCATGTGAGCTAGAAGCAAGGAAAAGCCCAAGCTTACAGTAAACTTCTTCTTTTTTTTTTTTCTTTCTTTTTTTTTAAAGGAGAAGAAAATGGTTGAACTTATTAAGAACAAAGGAAAACGCTGACAAAGGTGAAGCGCTAGAACGTGTTTGCTGGATATTATAAAGCCTTGTGCAGACATTGATTCCGTGTTCTTTTCCTCACTCTTGTGTTTTTGTTGTAGGCCCATCATAATGAAAACTGAAGCATGAAAATAATATTCATTATGTTCCCTCATGTGTTTGAGCATTCTTGATGCAAATCAGTATTAATGATACACAGAGGGCTATCTCAAGACCATTATCAGGGATGAGTGTTTTTCCAAAGTATGATTTAATAGCCTTACAAACAAATCCAGGACTTAAAACTGCATAGTTGATTTGATTATTGCAACTTTTCTCACACTCAAATGAAGTGTTGTCGATAAATGGCTTTTTTTTAATTTTTTTTTTTTGAAGAGAACTTCAGAAAATACTTGCTGCATTGTAGACAGTTTTTTTTTGTTGTTGTTGTTGTTTTATGAAGTTTTCATCGCAGCAACATTTCTGTGTCTTTGCGCAGTATCACAAATGCATTTCAACTAACAAACCTTGTAGTGGGACACGTATGCTATGTTGAGGCTGGGGGACCCTGTCACCCTTCAGCTGAGTTCACGATCGATTCATGAGGATCCTGCCAACAACGGCAAAAGTTATGTTGTGGCAGTCTGCTAGCAAGATGCATAGGAGAGATGTTATCCTGGATTTGTTTTATACACTTACAACTGATGTTTCTGGCTGAGAGCAACCTTTTTTTTTTCTTTTCTTTTTGGTCTCTACTTATGCTTGAGAAGCATCAAGGCCAGCAGAGTAGCTGTTGCCACACAGATACCAGTGGATATGTACCAGTGGATTTAATCTAGTTTTGAGGTGCTTGTATAGCATTAAGAACCAAGTGCACCAATCAGCCGATCCAGAGTCAGGTCACGGTGGCAGCAAGTTTAGAGAGGCTTTCCATCCTTCTCCTCAGCAATGATGTCCTGCTCCTCCGGCAGGATTCTGAGGTGTTTCCAGGCCAGATGAGATATTTTATCCCTCCAGCGTGTTCTGGGTCTCGTACCAGTTGGGCGTGCCTTAAACACCTCCAACAGGAGGCAGCCAGAAGCCAAGTCTCTAAAGCTGAGACCAACATTTGCAGGAAACTTATTTCGGCCGCTTGTGGATTTTATTCTTTTGAGCATAACCCAAAGTTGATGACCATAGGTGAGGGTTGGGACATAGATTGACTGACTGACTGGTAAATTTAGACCTTCGCCTTGCGGCTTAGTTCCCTCTTCACCACGACCGTTTGATACAAGGTTCATATTACTGCTGACACTGTGCCAATCTACCCGGCAATCTCACGATCCATTTTATCCTCAATCGTGAACAAGACCCCAAGATACTTAAACTCCTTCACTTGGGGTGGTGAATCATTCCCAACCTGAAGGGGGAAATCCACCATTTTGCGCCAGTATTCCACAGTATTCTGACTGCTATTACCCCCCATGCAGCACCGCATCACGCTGCTTTGCAGAGAACATTGAGCCAGATCCAACTTCAACAACTGCAGATACGATGATCATTATTGTTATTATTTTTGCATAGGAAGTTGCAAAAGAGTTCTGTTTTCAGCAGTTTTGTCATGAGTGTTTTCTGACTGGTGTCCTTAGGATTAGTCAAGCACTTTGGCTAATTTGCATCGTATCTTAAAAGGAAATATTTGAAATTCTTTTCTCCTAAAATTGCACGGTTTACTACAACTTTTAAAAAAATGCACATCATTTTGCATGATTCACCACCAATCAATGATGAAGCTTTTCAATGAGCATATATTTCACTGACTTTCATTTGATTGACAACAATAGAATGAGTAGGTTTTTGAGGGGACATCTTTTAGAGGAAGCTGGAATCAGCAGCACAAATAGGTGCAACAGAAGATATTTTTAACACAAAGCAGGGAAAAGATAAAACTAAATGAATGAAAAATATAAAATCGTTAAAGTCAACGTAACAAAGAAACAACAAGTTCTGAGATGTGCAGGAAATTGTGTGACCCAGCATTGACATCCGTTGAGCCTTGACCAAATTGAAATCCTGGATAAAGAACAATGTTAAATCCTTTTTCTGGATAGTTATTAGCTCAGTTACATTTTGAATGGGTTGAATGAAAGTTCCGGGTAGTGAGTTCATCATTCAGCCCCTCCCAAAAAAAAAACTGCATTGTGGAGTAGGACCTTTTCCCATCTTTTTCTGACAGATAAAATCAGCGATTTTGCTTTACACAGACTTTGCAGTGGTTCCAGTGCCTTGGATATGGGTTTGGGCCACTGCTTAGTTTGGATTCACTATATAAATGACCTAGAAAAACTTGTGCTATGCCTACTGTAACTCCCAAAGCCTTACAAGTTAGGACTGTGAGGTCACAGGTTGTTAGCAGCTCATGAGCATGAGCAACATCTGTAACAGAAACTGAAGCAAAACTCACAACATCTCAATTTACAGGATCTGCCGCACCTTTTCAGCAACCTTTTCAGAAACCTCTATAAGAACCTGTGCTTCCCCGTGTAAGGTCAATGAGCTGTCAGCCACATGTAGCAAGCACATGCCAAATCATCTCAGCATGATGGATTGTAGACTTCAGGGGAACGAGCTGATGGTGCCTCTAACAGGATGATAGAATTGTATATATTTCATTCACTCGGTCAGCCACAGTAATTACCGAGCATTTGAGAATCATTAAGGAAAAGGTCAGAGTATCATCAGATTGGTGCAGGCAATCATCACAGTTGAACCCTGTAATTTAAATAGTTTGTTTGAAAGGAGCAGATACTTCTTTTACAATATTTCCACAATAAAAATATAATCCAGACAACATGCTCGGTGGGTTCATCTAAGGTGTAATGCATGAGGCAGAGTTTGTTATTTTATTTTTCAAAATGTTGTCAATCTTCTGCGAGTAACCAAGAACTTATTACCTATAGGTACTAATTCTTCACCTAAAGTATGTTTTATCGGGTAATAAACATGGACAAACAAATGAATATGTAACAAAGTTTGCACGTTGTGAAGCTGAAAATGGTTATTTGATTCTAAATCATAAGGTGCTGACATTTAAAGATTCTTGTGATTATTGATCTGTTGAACGGCCGCAGAGATCTAACATTCAAGGGTAATGAATAAAGTCATCAGTCATTCTTCTCTCCGGTTGGACCGCAGACAGTGGTGGTTCCCTGGAAACGTAAAGCACAGGATAAAACATACAGCACAAGATAAATGGATGATTTGCTGCGATAAATAATGTTTAATGTTCATAAAATGCATTTAAAAATTATTGTTACTACATACAGTACTGTACAGTACAGTACATCTACCCTTGCATAGTTTTTTAATTATGATTTTTTACATCAGGCATCACTAATTTGTCAGACTGACGGACAAACTTACTGGCATGTGCCTGAATGAACTTGGTTGTGAGTTCACAAGACTGAACGCCGATGGTAATAATGGTGTTCTACTCTCAAAACTGAATTAGGTAACACCGCTAGCTTTGGTGCTGCACACTGGAGCATGATTGATGATAACAATAGCACTAATGATGAAAAAAATATATATTTGCTGTAGGTAAAAATTAATATCGCACAGAGTAAGGGCAGTAAAACCAGCCATGCGAAAAACAATAAGACTCCGACTCCTCAGCAATTACCACTGCTCGAATTTATAGCTGTTACAGCTTGCAGCGGCACAAAGCATTTACTTGACAGCGTGATGAATAGTTTTCTAAGTCTGGAAATGTAGCACAGGTTTCTCTGCCAGAGATATCTCATCATCAACTGACATTCTTAATGAGCTGTTCATCAAGTGATGTCAACACTGATGTTTTTTCCTTTTGTCAATCTAACACGGCTGAAGTCAACACATCGTCCTCTGCAAATAATGAGAATGGCAGCAGCCAATAAAGGTATGTGAAGTATGAACAAAAACAGTTTGGTTTTGTTTAAATTGTTGAAACCTGATGGAAATGGGACCAAGGTACGGCACACTGCAGCAATGTATTTTAGAATCCGGATAGAAAGTCCAAACTCAGACTCCCAATCAACCAAAAGGAGAGGATCCACAAATTTAGCATTGCACCGGTCTGTGATTGAAAGTCCCCAATTCTTTTAGTTTCAGTGTGGACATCAAGAGACCTCCTTGACAGTGCTCTGGTCTTCAGACCAGCAAACCAACCTACCGGTGCTCTTAATTCCTCTGATGCAATCGTAGATGACATTAGATGTTAGATGTGATGGCACTTGATGTTTGGTTTTGTGCTTCCTGGATGCAGTGAACCTCAACAAATGAGAAACAAATATCTATCTTGGACGTATTTCGGCCAGGTCACCAGATATAAGTGACTCTAAATAAGGATGAGAGTATTTTTGTCACTTCTTACTTACTGTAATTTGTCTTAGAAACCGAAAGTTACAGAAACTAGCTTATACATTTCTGGATTTTTTTTCTTCAGTACAGAATTAACAAAATTATAAAGGTATATAGTTAAGTTTGTAACATGTAATAAATATGACATATGTATATATAAAAATTCCCTACTCGCCCCTTCTTTGTTTTTGGGGCGGTCCTCTACCAGAGGCCTGGGAGCTTGAGGGTCCTGCGCAGTATCTTAGCTGTTTTTTAGGACTGCACACTTCTGGACAGGGATCTCAGATGTTGTTCCTGGAATCTGCTCAAGCCACTCTACCAGTTTAGGGGTCACAGCCCCCAGTGTTCCTATTACCACAGGTACCACTTGTGCCTTCAACTTTGCACATCTTTTCCAACTCCTCTTTCAGCCCTTGATATTTTTCGAGCTTCTCATGTTACTTCTTACCATAGTCCGCAACTACTATGTCGGGTTGTTTGGCCAATACCAGTTTGTCAGTCTGTATCTGGAAGTCCCACAGGAGCTTTGTCATTCTCAACCACCTTTGGAGTTGTGTCCCATTTTGAATTTTGGACTTCCAGCCCGTACTCGGCATAGATGTTTCAGGACACTATGCCAACCACTTGGGTAAAGTGGTCCATGCATGCCCTGCTTTTTAGCATCTTGCACCCTGCTGTTATATGCTGAATTGTCTCAGAGGCATCTTTGCACAGCCTGCACCTAGAGTCCTGCCTGACACGGTAGATCCCAGCCTGTATTGATCTTGTACTTAGAGCCTGCTCCTGTACAGCTAGGTTTCGTGCCTCGGTCCTGTCTTTCAGTCCAGCTTTGTCCAGCCACAGGTAGGAGTTTGTGATGTCAGCTACTTCTTCTATCTGACGTTGGTACATACTGTGCAGGGGTTTGTCGTTCCATGGGGATTCCAGCCTCCTTTCCTCCGCTTAGTGTAGAGTCTCAGGATGCTGGTTTTGGGGTGAAACCATCCATGCATTGTAAGTAGCTTACTTGTCTTGATGTCAGTGGCCTATATCTCCCCTTTTGGTCAGCTTATTATGCCAGTGGGGTAACTAATGGCTGGTGTTTAATCGCCCGGACTTTGTTCTTCCCATTCAGCTGAGTTCTCAGGACTTTCTTTACTCTTTGTAGGTACTTGATAGTATTTTCCTTGTGGCCTTTTCATGGTTACCCTTTGTCTGTGGGATTTCAAGGTAATTGTAACTATCCTCAACATCTGCTTTCTGGTAGTACAATCCCCTTTTGTTCCTTCTGTTTTTTGTTTTTTTTCCTGAGAAACCTGCTTCCTGTATTTTCTTCAGAGGAACCTTTGAATTATCGGTCAAGACAACAGTCTAAATGACAGTTGTCTTTTACCACCTCTGTAAAGGTTCTGTTTTCTCACCTTCTCCATTCCTATCTAATATTTCACATTAAATCATAAGATTCAAGATTCAAAGAACTTTATTGATCCCATAGGGAAATCGTGTCCATTAATACCATGTTATATCACTTTTAGCAGCTTAGTTAGCAAGAACTTTATAGCAGGACTTCATTTTGTCGGAATATTACCTGTGGGCATAAATGTGAGGGATTTGTGTTTAGCAGTTTGATAGACACATCCAGTAGTAACCTCTATTTTGCCTCATATATTTATATTATTGTGAGCCACTGTTTAAGATTGTTGATTTCTAATTTGCATTGCATTTTTTTTTTTTTTTGCATTAGTTGTATTCTAGCAGTTTTATATACTGCATATAGTATAACTAATACAAAATCGTGTAAATAATGCATGAGTCCAAGACACACTAAGTGGGAAATTCAACAATATGAATCATAATCCTCATAAAACATTAAAGTGCATGCTATTGTAAAACTATTACAGTAACAGGTACAAGAAATAACCTGCAGACTATAAAAGTAGTCACATCAAAATACAAAACTTGTAACTTAACCAAATAGCAGCAGTTTCTCCAGGCAGTGATAATCAGGTAAAACATCCACAGGCAGACAAGGCACCAAGTCTACTGTCTGACAGGAACATGGACAAATCTGGAGCTCCCCGAAGCTGTAAAAGCGGTGGTTAGTTTGTGTGAAGTCTAACATTAGTTAAGGCTTTAATGATCTCATTTATATTGCTGGCAGTTGGAGTGTTTATTTTGGGCCAGCAACATTGTGTGTAGGCCTTGTCACCTTCGGGTAGAGTCAGGTATGATTCAAACAGCCGACTCTGCGGCGGCTTCATTAAATTTGGCCCATAGCATCAGAAACCAGGCAGCATTCTCATGTTAAAATATTTCTACCCACAGGTTAGCAGTAGTATAAACAAATGGTTCAGTTTAGTTTGCTCCTACGTGGTTAACTTTCCAAATAAAGTGACAACATCCCTCTATAGGACAGGTCCTTACTTTACAAATCACACACAGTAAATAATGAGGGTTTGTTGGTCAATGGGAGCTGCTCACTTTCCTTAGTTGACAATCCATCCTCAAGTCAGGTGTAAAAGCTACACAATGAAAATATTGGCCATTTTAGCATCATGCCACGTTATTTAAATTATAATGTTCTGTAATGCATTAATGTATCGCTCTTCTAGTCCGAATGTTTGAATATGCAAAGTTGATGGCAAAGTAGGAGAACTTGCTATGAAGGCTGCACAGCTACGGTATTTGATCCTTGATGACACAAGGGCGCAGCCGCTCCAGCTGCTGCACTCCAGCTGTGAGAACCGCTGATTGAACACCACAATCCACCAACACAAGCCACACGTGCACAAAATAACAAATATATATATATGCAGCTCCGGAGGCCCGTTAAATAATAAATAACCTGCACAGAGCCTGATCACACGAGATCAAACAACTTACAAGCATTATTGCACTGACGGGACCAACCTGCGCGTACACATCCACCCAGCTGCTGCAGCATGACACAGCTCTGTTCATTGTCAATCACATTTAGTTTTCCTCCTCAACATTGAACATAAAATGAAAATACATTTTACAGTGTAGTCTAGATTAAAAAGAGCACTATTGTTCTCAAGAGCCTCAGAAGAGAGTCACTTTATCAAGCTGTTAAGTTGTTTAGACCAGCTGAAAATTAACTATTTGGTGACGAATTTAGTTTTATTTTTTTGATTTATATAAATAATTTGCTTTTTCTAATTGGTTTGTCCTTGTGTAGAAAAGTTGGCACTGGCTGCTGTTGATGAGATAAGGCAGCCGCTCCAGCTGTTGTGCTCCAGCTGTGAGAAATGCTGATTGAACATCAAATCCACGCATAATAATCACTCATATATGAACAAAATGACAAATATATGCATCTCCTATGTCAGGATGCATCGTCAATAACCGGCACAGGCTCCAATCGAACAGAATGTCAAAAACCAAAGTGTGCACATGACAAGCTGCTGGCTACTGTTAATGATTTCTATCAACCTCCACAACTTTCAAAATGCAAGTATCAAAATAGATGTTTCATATGGAGACCACCCTATATTATGATGTTTACCAATTTCAGGGGGTCCTTGCTGGTGATTAGGCTTTTTTGCACGCTGCTGCCATAGTACGGAGAGGAGCTATTCGTAATGTGCAGATGAAAAACATCGTGATGCCGGTTGCATATGGCTTTACCAAAGGGAATCTTAAGATTTTTATCAGAACACTAAGAGTCTGACAGAGGATGATTTAAAAACGAGATGTGAACAGAAGAACTGCGCAGAATGACAAATTAAGGATATGAGCAACTGTCAACACGTCATCTGTCGTCAACAGATGCACGAGAGGGTGGATGTTGCTAATTAATTATCTGACACATCTGAGGTGATATTTGGTCCCATTCTCGCAGAACTTTTGGCCAGTCGACTGCAAAACACTGTGATCCATCAGTTTAAAGATGCTCAGTTAATTATCACATCCGTCAGCCTCCACCAGCGTAACACTCATTACTTGAGACGCAGCATCTGGAGGTGATGAAGCTAACGGCACAACATCTTCATATGATGTTTCACCATAAGATTTCACAGGATCACTTATTTCCTGTTGCATTTGTACCACGAGAGCAGCCACTCTTTTTCAGTTAACGAGTGTTTTCTAGGCCAGGCTGTTTTCATACAGGACATGTGACTAAGTCACTGGATAAAATAGAATTAATATGTTTCATTATTTCTACTTTATTGAGTGAAAACACAGGTGTAGGGTCAGAAATCTAATCAGGGAAACAGAGCGTTTGTCAAGTACTGCTGAGTGGTGGATAGAAAAGCTAAAAAACAATGAGAGAAAAGGTTTTTGGGGCCCAACAAATGAAGGTAAACTGATCCAAAATCCAAGTAATTTCATATCAAATATCTCACAATATTCGACCGAAGCTAAAAAGACTCCAAAAGTCATATTCTTCACACCGGTTATCCTGCTTTACTCCCCAAACTTCCAAACCCCTGTCATGTCTTTGTTTGAAGAGACTTAACTGCTGGACTCCCCAGGCCTGCAGGGGCTGCCCGTAAGAATTAAGGGAACTTTATGGCTGCAGAACAAATGGGGAACTCAACCTGCGACATCGATGAAAGATGATCCGAACAGCAGCATATTTCTTCCAGACGTTATGAGGGCAATGATGAATGAGAGGGGACGTTGGACAGGGAGCACTTTTAAGGTATGGAAGCCTGAACCTGATAGCCTTCAGGACTAACGGGGACACGGGGGAGTTCATTCTTTTATCCACTCGGAGATAGAGAGACACTCACCACTCGCTAACCTCTGGTGTCAAGGCTCCGTGAAGAGGTGAGGGGCTCACCCTGAGGGGAACAGTTTATGATTTTGATGAAACGCCTCCAAAAAAGCTGCCCTTTTCCAATATGGCTGCCATTATTATGGTTTGGGGGCACAAGTGGCTGCATGGTTGTTTGAGATTCCCTGGAATTAACAAACTTGAAATTGACTTTTTTTTTTTCCCCCATCAAAATAAAACGCTGAATCACCCGCATCCTCATTTGACATTACATTTTGACAGGACTTTGAATCTGCTGTGACCTCTCGTCTCTGAACGGCCGCGTACTAGACTGCAAGGCCAAAAACTGGCTGACACGGCAATGACTGACTCATTTTCCCAACATTAAAGTTTTACGAGTAATTGCTAAATTTAAAGGCTTCCTTTTACGGTTTCATTAAAAAGCCATTAAAGCGGATATAGGAAGCAAAACATTGGCATTGAGGTTAATTTCCACGGGGATTTAAAGACAATTTCTCTCCAGAAGTCATTCGCTCACGCTGTAATGCCAATTGCTAAAGGTCGATGTAGAAAAGACCCAGAGACCCAAGAGTGCAGAGTAAAAAAGATTAAGATCCAAGGTATTGATAAACCATCACTGACAAGCCAAACAACCCGCTGGGAGACTGTGACATGTTCTCACAGGCCGAAGTCTTTTTGAATGTCCACCAGGGACGGCAGAGTTTAATTATAGCAAACAATGTGATAGTTTTGTGGCATGGATTTATCTACATACACTATCTTTTCTCTTTTTACTCTGTGGCGACATGGGAGGGCAAGAAAGTCATCCTTGTTTTCATTTTCTGCTCCTAATCAGTGTGTAACAGATATACTATATAGTCAATTGTACTTGATCTTTCTAATCCCTGAAGGGTGAAGTGTCTAAACAAACCAGTGTGTTTCGCACGATCACGTTTCCTTTAAACCCTGATTCCTGACACCAAATTAGGCTCTTTACTCCAACAAAGCCAGGAAGATTCGGGGATGTAATAATACATTCAGACAGCACGATTCACTGATTCTTTAACACACGATTCATGTCCACAGTGACTCGGGTTAATTAGTAAAGACTTAAATGTGCACACAAAGGCCAGTTTACCACGGCCACAGTGAGCTGTGTGCAGCTCCGACTAAAAGAGCTGTTTACTGTCCTCTCTGACTTTGGACGATGTCATTAGAGGGGTTCTCTCTCTCTACACCTTGGAGACTACACATCCTAACACGAACCCTGTGTTACAAATAGTGAGCGCAGGGTTTGAAAAATGATAGTATTTCCCAGAAGGGGTAGTATAATAAACAGAGGGAGCCTCATGGAAAGGTGATTTTTTTTCCATCCCTGTCTTCTAAAAACTTACGTACACCTCCTATAACTTTCCTGTGAACGTAATATGTTGACATTCAACACAAATGGTGAGTTGCAAATATGTTGGTACCGCTGGTACCTCTGGTAACTCTGGGCTTTACACACACTTTATACAGCCGCCACCTTCCCCAACAACCTCCTCACAACTCACTTTCCCTTAATAAAACAGTTTGTGTCATTCATAAAATACGTCCCATTGCAACATGATGAATGACGTATTACGCTCGCTACAAGTATAATAGCACTTGCACTTAAGTTGTGTGGGAACATGTTTTTTTTTTAGTAGACAAGGGCTGAAGTTTTTCACTGTTGGATTAACAGTATACTCGTTAATACTTTTTAAAGTACAGGCACCGCACCTGACGCCTTCAGTGCGGTATCTTTTCACTAGGTTGCAGTTATCAACTGGTGGTTTGAGAACCAAACAGCAGTAAAATTTATTGTCGGGTGTGTCGATGAGGAGAAGCAACAAAGAGTGGGAAGACATGGAGCAGTAAAACAGACACACACACACACACACACACACACACACACACGGACGGACGGAAAACTCAAGGAAACTATTCACACAGAGACAAGAGATGAAAGGTGAGGCAGAGTGTCCTGGAGGATGAAGATCCACATCTAAGAAGCCTGAAATGAGGCGCAGTCAAGGAGTGAGAGGTCCCAGAACAACTGACGAGACGATCCAGCAGAGAGAAGAGGGTAACAAAAACAGAGAAAAAAATTCAAGGAGAGAGCAGGAGAAACAGACTCGTCACAAAATGTTAAATTATTATCAGACAATGTTAACTAGTTTAATATTGATCCAGCTCTATTATGTTTTCAAGCTTAAGCATTATCACCTGTGGTTTGTGCTTTGTGATGCTAAATGTTGAGGATGGGACTTTTTCTGCCACCATCATGATCACGAGCCGCAGTTTGTGTTTGTTTTAATTGGCTAATTTGTTTTTTAATTGCATTCGCACTTGCTTTCATCAAAATGCCACATTTTCCACTTTCCGGCAAGTAGGAATAATTTTTTTTTTTGAGACCTTTTTCATTTGTTTTTTTTTCTGCCATCGCTCTGCATTTGGGCAGTCTGCATTATTTAAATAAATCAAATAACAGGATTTAGGTTTAATACTGTACAAAATCACTTCTTTTTTTTTTTTTTTTGTATAACATGCAAAGTAAAAATGTAAAAACTCATGCATGGAAACATACATTACATTGCATTGATTTGACACTGAAAAACATTTTGCAAATACAAACACATTACTGAGTGCAACCATTAAACATATTATCTCCACAAAAAAGGACTCAGTTGGTTTTGTTTTGTTTTGTTTTGTTTATGGTTATCACATAAAGGTTGATGCTCCTCTTTGGTTATGCATGCATTCTTCTCTCTCGTGTCATTGTGTTGGCCCCCTCGAAGCCCAAACATGTGTTTGCACAAAGAACTTCATTACACTCCAGTTAGTGAGACAACACATAAATCACTGTGAAGAGGCGGCCGTCTACCGCGCACACACACTCAAAAACACACACTGTACCATTATCATACAACGGCCGTGATGGCGGGGAAAAGCTTTGCTGCTAAAGCCGGCTAGGCTCTAATAGAAAGGTAAAAAAGCATATTGCTGCAGACTCACTGCTCATCCGGTCCTGGGCATGGGCTCCTCATTACCTGACTGAAGTAGGCCCTTCCCACGAGGCCTCAGGCCTCATTGAACAGGAGAGGTGGGGCAGTAATTATGTCTTGGGCCGACCCCCGAATCACTTCCCATTAGCTGCACTATCCTTGATATGTCGCTTGAAGCCCCAATCCTGAGCCACGTTGACATGCTGTTGCTGTTAACTGTGTCCTAATTTATTAGGGCCATTATTGTGTGTTGCCGTGTTGGTTTTGGCCAGTGCTCAGTCAAACATCAGCCTGTCCCATTGTGCACCGAAATAGAAAGATGGTGCTTGGAGGGACTCTTATCTCCATGCTATTTGTGTCTCACCAACTGTGTCGCAAACAAACAAACAAACAAACAAAAAGGATTCGCAGCTAAATCCAGCCATGGAAACAATGATGCCTAAAATAATTAAAGCCATAGATGAGTTGCTTGATTGTAAAGTACACGCTGACCATGCAGGGGAAGCTGAGCAATCAGAGGCTGCATTGCAAATGAGGTCGAGCAAGCCTGGTTCCAGGTGTCAGAGAAAATCCTGGGTTGTGTTCCTAATGCCCTCCTGAGGGTGTTAACATGCACATGCACAGACACACGCATATGCATGTGCGCACACAGACCTGACGTTCACAGCGTTGCTCCCCGCTGACAGAGAGACACCTGCTTTCCCAGGGCACTTGACCCGAAGGAGAATAAGGGGTCTGACATTCATCAGCTCAGCCAACCAGAAGCAGCGTTCTCTCAGGCAACGGTGCATGATGCCGGTGCACGGACTTCTGCACCTTTGGCGGATTGGCTTTCTTCATTTAATCCGTTTGTTACCTCGTAGCCTCAGCATGGGGTGGAATTGAATGCA
Source organism: Channa argus (assembly GCF_033026475.1). Taxonomy (NCBI): domain Eukaryota; kingdom Metazoa; phylum Chordata; class Actinopteri; order Anabantiformes; family Channidae; genus Channa; species Channa argus. The sequence continues at coordinate 22,516,551 of NC_090204.1, forward strand.
GAGAACGCTTGTGATTGGCGTGAGAGCTGACTGCGATGGGCCTGCTCTCAGGTGCTATGAATTATGTGTTTGTTTTCTTCAAATTGAACAGAGTTAGGGCGGCATGGCGGCGGCGGTGATGGGGTTTGCAACCCGAGGCGGTTTGGGTGTGTTTGAACCCACTGGCCTCTGTGTGGAGTTTGCATGTTCTCCCCTTTCCCGCGTGGGATCCCTCGCACAATCCAAGCGCAGGTGGTCAGCGGTAACCGGTGACTCCGACTTGCCTGCGAGAGTGAGCATGAACGTGAATGCCGATGTGAATTGAGTCTCTATTTGTCAGCCCCGTTGTGACTCCCCCCTCCCCCTCCCCCCTCCCCCCAGCAGGATAAACAATATAGATAAGGGATGAATAGGTGCTGCTCCCACAGACTTTCACACTTTGTGCACATCCCTTCCATTTACATACGGCATTAGAAATTACAATTACACAGTGAGAACGAGCATCACAAGAGGCTCCACCAAGCGGGACTTGCAGAAAATAAGGGGTGTGTGGTTCAAAGCTCCTCTGCAGCATAACATGACCTCATCTGTCAGCATCCTGCATTGGCCAGTCACATATGAGCACACACTCCCGCTCCATTATTTTCATGCGAACACTGTATTCAAACTAAAAAATACAAAAAAATCATGATAAAAAATAATTTAAAAAAAACCTGGCGGAATGATAACTATCCGGGGTTGTGCACTCCTGTCAATGAGTATTTCAAACCACCGTGCTGTGCTTTTTCCTCCAACTGAACTTCCTGGTCAACACAGAGACAGACACACAGACAGACAAACATTCACACTCACACCTAGCAGTAAGTCAGAGTCACCAGTTCACCTACCCTGCAGGTCTTTGGACTGTGGGAGGAAACCGGAGGAAATCCACACAGCATGGAAGGAACATGGAAAGTCCAGGCCACAGTCAGCAGGTGGATTCGAACCGGGGACATTTCCAGCTCTGAGGTGGAAGCACACAGCATTTCTCATCTCACAGTTCACTGCAAGTTTTATTACACTTGTCAACGTAGAGTGGACACATGTTACTGATGAGCCTGATACACTGAATGAAAATGTAATAATTAATTTCTACTACAGCAGAGTCACATCTGTCTAATTTTAAATATAAAATCCACGTAAAGTAAATAAACAAGCTTTGGTATTGTGTTAATATCAATAACCTTATGACGGATATTAGAAATGAAATTCAGGATTTGGCTGATGCTTTTATACAAAGTCACCCTAAGCAAATAGTTACTAATACTTAATTTTGTCTTCATGTTCGTATAATTGTACCCGTGTCAACAGTCAAACCTGTAGACAAACCTTTCTATTTGAAGAAGGTCTGAGGTCAGTTCTCCTGCGCAGTACACCTCACATCTCACGTCCAATTAGACCGAGGGCTGTCGAGTTGATGGCATAACAGACAAGGAACACTTTGCTAACTGCATCACTTGTGTTTCACTGTCGGCGGCATGTGCATGTTGGAGCTGTGACTGACAGCTCCCACACTGTGGACAGATAGAACTCATCCAGTATTGATGAGTCAGGCTCCGGCACAGAATGTGAAGAAATATGCACATTCTCCATCAACTTTCTGCACTCCCCCCCCCCCCCCCCCCCCCCCCCTCCTCACTGACTTTTTCTAACCTTGAAGTATCATAAGTATCCTCCTAAGAAACATACATTAGCAAGCAGCTTTTTCACCTCCCCCTTCAGCCAGTGCGTCAAGCTTCCACTCATGTGCTTGCTCTCAAATGGTCTGCGCAGAATGTATGAAACATCCTCCCAACCTTTTGCTTGGAGCCTGACAAACATCGGATGACTCATCAGCAAAAGCTATCAATAATTGAAGCTGTGATTGCTTTGGGGATGTTGTTTGTTGAAATTGAGATGACATGATTTTAGTTTATTTCTCTCTTTTTTTTATTTTTACTGTTCCACTTTCATCACAAAGAGACGACATGTGTTGCTTGAAATATTGCAGACCTGCCAAGTATCGAGGTTGTGTTCTGATGAAATAAACTCTGCTCGCTCCGCGTTTCAGCTTCCTCTCGGGAGAATGACGGGCACATTTCTTTTTTTTTTTCCCCCCCCCCAACTGTGCAAGTTCAACATGAATCCTCAGTGAAAGATCTTGCTAATCCACAGAAACGGAGCTGGAGAGGAGCGACGAAGATTCTCTTCCCATCTGTGTATGACAGATGTTTCGCCTCCCTTTTTCAATTAGGAGCATTTATTTTGACTCAGCGGGTCAACTGTATGTGTGCATTTGCACGCCCCAGCCTCCGTGTGCATCTGTGTACTTTTTAAGTTTAGTTTTGGTGTATGACTGAAAATGTATTTTCACACATGCGACGAGTGTGTGTGTGTGTGATGCTGCAGATGCATGGGCTTCAGCAGGTGTCCTTGTGGTCTGAGTGCATTATTCAGGCCGCAGGCAGGTGCAGCCTGTGACGCCGTGTGTCAGGACTCTCATTTTTCACCCCCAGCTGCACTTTAACACCACAGATGCTCTTAAGTTGAAGAAATCAAAACCTGGCTATTCAGTGCAGTGCACAACAATGGAATTCGGTTTTCTTTTTGGGTTTTTTTGTCCTTCGTGGGCTCTCAAGAAGCACTCTGCCAGCGCTGGGGAAAATTTTCAAAACACTCCCAGAGAAATAGGTCCCACAAGTGAGGGAGAGAAGGTGAGCTGTATAAATGATTAGTTTGGATTTGTAGGGAACACAAATGACTAGCAAATGAAATGAAACAACACCATCAATTCTTCGAAGTCTGTGCGACGTGTTGCTAAGATACAGGCGTTTGTGTTAGTCCTTGCTCCATCAATAACACGATCAAGGAAGGTACCACACAATAATATCTCTTAAGTGTTTCATATTTCTCAGTATGGCAGCTATGGAGCACGTGACTGACAGGAAGCAAGCGCACCGACCGCACTTGTGTGTGTGTGTCTGCAGGTGTGATAGTGTTTTGCAAAAACAGAGGAAAGCTTTTACCAAGCCGGTCTCAGTGGAAGGAAGATTTGCACACGCACTCCATAAGTTTTAAAACCACGGTAAATGAAAGTCATTTAATCATTTCCCCTGACAGAACTTGTAATTGTGTTGGGCTCAGCTACAGCATAGCAGCTTTTGTCAAAAATCTCTCAGTGTGAATTCTATGAATTCTTATACCTCCTGAGATGAGAGTCGATACGGTGTGTTCTTGGCTAAGATGGGTGCACGGGGGCTCAACAGGCTTTTTAAATGATAATATTGTCATGCATCAGTGCCATACGATTGCAGTGCTTTTGAGTCATTACAGGGTTGTTAAGGTGCAGTGGTGCCCCAATCACTCTACGTATGAGGAGATATGCAATCAAAGAGTGAATACTTTATTTCATGCTAGATTTAAGCAGTCTGTTCGGCTCATTTTACCACGTCGGGCACAAATGCATCTTTTTTTTGTGCCTTTTAATTTGGAAGATTCATCATTGCTCAGTCAATCAGAAAGCAACACACAGGCCTTAGCAGGGGGACATCAGTAGACCAAATTACTTTCAATGTAGCTTTTTATTTCCCATAACACGCAGGGGTATATTATGGGAAGCTGCTTTGACATCGATGCTCACAGATATCCTCTGAAGCAGATTTTTCTCAAAGCCACTTCCAGAAATAACCCCGCTATGCAATGCAGTGAATGCATAGCGGTGACTGTCAGAGACTGTTACCTTCAGAGAAGTACATTAAAGGAAAAGTACCCGGGAGGTGACGCTGACAGAGAATTAATGTTCATTATCATAATGACGTTCTACACAAAATGTCACCTTTCTGTGACAACCTGAACCTCCTGCTTTTTGATAAAATGTCGTCGCATGCCTTTCTGCTCAGTTCTGACACGAACTGTGGAGAACAGCAGTGCAGCGAGCACATTTCCGACGTGAAAAATCTTCATCTCATTTGTCACTCGAGGAAGGAAAAGACACGTTGAAATTGAGTGTAGCACACGCGCGAGATAAACTCAGCTCGCAAGATAAATATGCTCATTTGATGCCACACGAGGTGTCAGCAGTTGCAGGTGTTTTTGAGAGTCTACATCTCAGTTCGATCCCTACAGTGCAGTGCAGTGAGGGGAAGCGAGGGAAGGGAGACATTATGTTTAGGGGTCCTGCGGTGCTTTGGGCCGCAGCGGTTGGCATGAGGAGTCCAGTCTACTAGAGCGATAAAATTGAGGCGTGTAGCTGAATGTGACCTAGAGTCAGGCGAGCTTTAAAGCTGTCCAGGGGGGGGTCGGAGAGCGAGGACTTGGTGCTGACACATTATCCTCCACCACAAGGTGGTTGACAGCAAATTTTCTCACATCAGAAACTTGCAGATTCCTTACAAGGCACATTCGCAGTATGGGGACAAATGGGACAGATAGCGTCAAAACACTGAATTAAAGAGTGTTTGTGCAGTGACATATGCAGCAGGCCTGGATGATGTGGGCTAAAAAGTTTTTTTGGGGGGGGGGGTTTCTGTCTACAGAACCTCAAAACAAAACATGATTCTTAAATCTGTTGATTAAAACTATACGATGTTCCCTGTTAACTAGTCATATGTGCAGTATCAACAAAGAAACAACACTGTTAGTGTTAAAGCTGCAAAATATCTCACCAGGAGCAGCTGGGCAACACTAACAAAAAAAAGCCAAATCCCACCCATAGTAACTGCATGCTGGGCTCTGAACACCCACACAGACAGTCTGTTGTGGCCCGAGGCAAAAATGTATGCATCATAAAACTGCTATGATTAAGATATGGGAAATACAATAAAATACACACCACACCGCACTGCACACAGCACAGTCACGTACAGTAACACACCGCAGTGATCTATAGGGCACTTGCCTGAGTTTCTTTGCATCTAAATTTCATAACTTTCCATTCATAGCTTGACAGTAGACACATCAGTTAACTACAGTCTGCTCGCTTACAAGTTGACTGCTGGTGACTCCAGCAAAGCCGGACACATCAGGCTGCTCTGCTAACTTAGTTAGCAAAATTAGCTCGTGGTAAATGTCAAAGTGAACAAAAGAAACTATGTGATACCAGTGGAAGTTCTTTTATTCAACTGGTTCTTCGCCGCAATTACAGCTACACTAGCAGCATTTCGTTGCATATAAAATTGTTCTCGTAGTGTCAAATGAGTCAAATGTCCATTAGTGTCCATGAGTGTGCAATACTGTCAAAATGAGAGCGTCACTGTGTTGTCACCACAGCACCAAAACCAAAGGATGCAGAAGCGGTGATGCTGAGATGGTGTTTTTTGGTACGATAATGGACATCCTCACCTTTCACATGCATTTCTATTAGAGTCAAATTCCACTGAGTTGCTGCTGAGTGACCTTGCTTCAGTTTTTTGTTTCCAAATTGTGTATCGTGGTCTTATTAGTGTCTTTAATGTGCACAACGTGACATCAGCTGAATTATTTTAGAAGGCAAGGCCCAGTGCTTAGTGTGGAGCTGGTAGCAGGTGGGACATTAACCTTCAAGTTATTTCTTTATGAAGGAGGCAAGTGACATGCAACAGTTTAAATAACAAAAAAAAAAACATTTGAAATGAACCTTGCTACAAAACAACGTATATGTACTTCGGAAAGTATTCCAGAAACCGTTAGTTTACCCTAACTCAAGGATATCGAGCATCCACAATACTAACACAATAAAAACACAAAATGAGAATCACTGCAGATACAGTACGACTCATGTATATGAGCATTGGGTTTCGTAGCTCCTACAAAACATAGAAATATTAATTGATTTTTCTCACCGTCTGCAATAGCAGCTATTCCCCAGTCAGTGAGCACCTAATGTTTCCTTCCTGTGTTATCCTGGCAGCCCCTGACCTCACCGGGATACACCGCTCTGTACACAGTAACACTTTGCCGTCTGCTGTTCGAGTCTAGTTGACAGTGTTTTATTCACAAAATCTAGATTCTTGGTTACATTTAGATTTGTCTTTATTTCTGCATTCATTCATTCATTCCCCAGGGGCTGAATGGATGGTTTTTACATGAGCCATGTTTTCATGCATGCTGTGGACAAACCTGTCCTACACGTGTTAGTTTGACACTAGGGTTTGGAGCTTGGTAGAGGAAGCCAGATTTTGCCAAAAGAGAGAGAATTTGCCCTCCAGTGCTTCCACAGTTGTCCTCTTTACATAATATGTTGTTTTCTGACATTGCAACTAAATATTAAATAGTACATGCACAAATCTTAGAGCTTGGTCTGTGTGAGCTTGGTTGCATGGCCATGTTAAACCATTATCATTTTATAATAATACAACTGTTTAACATCGATGCCTTTAATTTAATTTTAAAGGAGGTTTGTTTTACAGTGAAACAAGTTAGAAAAGTGCAATATTTACATTAAAAAGTCAGGAGCAGCTTTCGTGTGGTTGTCAGTCCAATTTGGTGCACTGCCACTTAATCTGAAAGCTTCAAAAATTGTTAAATGATAGGAGAGAACGACACATTCTAGTTTTTAACAAGGCACATTTGGGGATCTTCACTCGATCGGCGCCATCGACTCGGATGGAAAGCGAAAAAAAAAAAAAAACATAAGGTCGTGCTTGCAGACAAATTGTCTCCTTCTATCCACGTAAGAGTACAGCATCCAAATGTGCAGCTGTGCACATGGGGAGCTCCCTAATCCTCCTCTCTTCCACCCACAGGGAGTGCATTCTGGGCTGCTGCGCTCCCACTCCAAGGGATAAAGAGATGAAATTTACCAGGGGGAGGGTGTATATTCCAGACAGTGCAGAGTCAGGATATCATCCTGTTACAGCAGCAAGCACAATAACTTTATGCTGACAAAAACTATCACCTCTTCCACTCATAAACCCCCTCGCAAGGTCAGGAAATGCTCACTCTTGCAATCTCCATGACTGCTTTGGCCCGTGCCTCTGCTCTGGGTCCACATCCTTATGAAATGTTTTTCTGTTGGAGGCTCAAGTCATCATAGCGTTGTCAGCTTAATAAGTATTAGGGCCTGTCAAAGTGACTGGTTTGAAGTGATGGGGAATTTGCCCTTACATTCTGGACTTGAGTGGCTTTTAGGTTTTGTCAGACTGTGCTCGTTCGAATTCACACAAGACACTTGCGGTACTGATAAAAGAAATATCATTAAATTCAGCGAGGAAATAACAAATAAAAGACTGTGGAGAACATATCAAAAGAATTCAGGGGTATGGGCTTGTCGAAAGCAGCCTAGGGCTTGTGAGAGATGCAGCGTAGTCGGTGGCTAAATGCAGTGGAACAACCTTTGCTGTTGCTCGAGTGCACTGTCGACCTTGGGAAGTGTGTGTTGCCAGTGCGTGTTGAAGTTACCGGGGTCAGTGTCTTTCCTCGGGGATATGCCACGGCAGCCTTCTTAGCTGTCAGAGAAGATCGCGGTTCCAAGTCACTCTAGGTTATAATGAATCATACATTAAGATACAATGAGCCAGAAAGCCATGTTAGTTATCTCATTAAGATTCACTTTCTTTACAGACCATTACGGTTATGGGTGTTGTAAGGTTTGCATTTGCATTTGTTAGCATATTTCAGATTGCAGTGAAAGTTCTGATGGGTTCAGTTTACTGATTCAAATGTATTTGTTCTTATCATGCATGAATCTTAGTGCTACAGCTTTCGTATACAAAGGTTGTTCTATTGATCTAACGATCGTGTGGAAGCATTTGTGCAGGGCGATGGTGGTGCTTTAGATACAACTGATCCAGTTTCAGTTTCTAGCAGAAAACGATTGCTGCAAGCTGATTAAAAAGAACAAATCTGTCCTAACTTTGTGGACGAGGTGAGGGACACAAATTTGCTTGAAATGAATTGTTCTCATGGAAAATACGACAGTGTTTATACCACCGGCCACCATGCTATTTGACATCTGACAGCTGTACTGAACAGCATCTCATTGGCTGAACACACCTGATCCAGGTATTCAGCCCTAAGTAGGGCAGGGGTAGTTGGAAAACAAGCAGAGCAGGGGTCCTTAAGGACCACGATTGAGAACTCCTTACTAAGTATTTAGACCCACAATGGTTTGTGGCCAACAAAGCACAGGACTTCCTCACAGGGGACCAACGTTTGAGTCCAGTGTGAAATTGCTATTGCTGTTATTATAACCAGTCACAAGAAGTCTTTAAAACCACAACTTTTTACTAACCATCTTTATTTGACCACGATGTTTGTTTGTACCAAATAATTTTATTATTTATCAGCTGCCATTTTGGTGCAATTATAAGAGTCTGCAACTGCCATGTTGGGGCCTGGTGCCAAAACGGTGCAATTTTAACAGATGCTTCCCTCCCTACACAGTGGTGCTGTGTCGGGAAATGCTCCATGTTGGTTGTAGGAGCTGGTAGGGACAAATGACCTCTATAAACATTAAGGTAGGAGGACATGTTAAACATTTGCCACGATATGTTTTGCACATATTCGATTTATATTGTGGAAAGAATTACTTTTTCAATTACATTGTTCACATCTTCTAAAATGTATACTTTTGAAGATTATTATTTCCCATATGGTTTGTAAAGTGGACAGAATAGAAGTGAAAGGAAGCGGATTCGTAACAGAGCCCTGGGGCATAGAATGCTAAATAGTTGCATCTTAAAAGTTTAGAGATTGACTGTTCCTATTAGCAGATAGGTTGACATCATGTCCAGAAAATCTGAAATTTGGTAAAAGAAGAAGAAAGACTGTCTGAAATTCCCAGCAGAAGAAAGACGGAGGAAAGGCAGTAGGATCCAGGGCTGATTACATATGTTGGTGAACGAGGAGAGCGATGGAGTTAGCAGGGTGTTTCCATCTGCTGGAGGAACCTGGAAAATGATAGCTGCCACCTCATTAATCAAGAAGCTGGCAAAGTCCTGTGCACAGAGAGGGCTGGATGGGGAAATTTGAGCGAGGCAGAGGAGGGATTTGCTTCCTCGTGTCTGTGTTGCTAACCTTGTCATGGTGGTATACAGTCTTAGCCTTGGTGATGCTGTTTGAGAAGGACACGAGCAAGATTTGAATGAGCTGTCCAATCCAACAGTGTGTAATTTATACATGGACCCGAAAGCTAACCCTAGTGCAGGGTATGAAACATTTTTAAAAGTTCAGAGCACTATTTTCTTTTATTCAATTCCCCTCGCAATCATTTATGTGTCAGATCCTTTGTTTTTTTTTTTTTCCTTCCTCCCATCCCTGCATGGTTCCCTCGTTTCTCACAGCTACTCAGAGCAGCACACTAATGGCTTTTTGGAAGAGTGAAAAAGGACATTGGCCCTGCTACAACCCTCTACGGTTTTGTTCAGTACTAATAAATCCCCTGGCAGGGGTTGTTTATAATGTCCCTCTGATGCAACTTTCATAATGGGGCAATTTTACAGTGCGTATGTTCTCGATCTCACAGCTCGCCTGTTCTGCAATTCCTATTCCTCCTCCGTGCTAATTTGCCCGACTAAAATCTAATGGAGTATGCCAGTGAGGTAAATCAAGCAACAGTATTTTTATCCTGCCGCCATTACACTGTGGCAGGTGTATAATGATCCATTATAAAGATAAATTCGGTGTTTTCATTACAGGGAGACGTCGTCATCAGGTCTGCAGGACTCGATTCTGCCATACAGAAAGAACATGCCGCAGGAAAAGACAAAGAACAACTCCCATATACAACGATGGTGGCTTCCCTGCACCGAATTGTTCTCCCAGGGTCTTTGTCCTTCCCCATTTATTGTCGTGTCATTGGAGAGGAAATCAATGATAACAATGTGACCTTGTGAAGCCCTTTCTTTATACAGTGATTGAGCCATTGCTATGACAGCCGTTGGAAGTAATGATCGAAACTAACTTTAAAGTCCTTTCTAGAAATAGCTTCGGGTCAGGTCGCTGCAAACAGAAAGCCTTCTTGCATGCGGTGAACAGCAGCCAAAAGAGGCGACACATTTCAGTGTCTTCATCCATATGCAAAGCGCGGTATGATATCCAGCTGATAGCTCTGTTTTCCATGAGTTATTTCAGTGATGCGTCGCTGTGTCTGATATGATAATTTATGCTTTAATCCTTATGTAAATCAGCGTCACCCGTTCCGAGTGTCAAAAGAAATGCTTTGGAATAAACACACGATCCGTCGGGTAGAGCACATTAATGTGCACCTGGTCAGTTATGTGGTCGTGCAAAATCGGAGGCAACCCTGGAGAGGGTGCAGCGTTATGGCCCAAGGTCAGCCCTCCCACCGCTGGCATTGGTTATTGTGTCGTTTCTGTGAGGCTCTGATAGATGGTAAACTTACAGTAGGATATCTGCAAATCTATCGACGCAATGTTTCAACCAAGACCTTATTGTACCGTGTCTATGTGGAGGCGGTGGTGGGGGAGGGGTGGCGGGGTTTAATGGGGTGCAGGTTGGAAAAGATTCTGTTGTCATTCTACGAGATGCTCCCATAATTTCTACCCTTTGGCAATGTGACAGATTTATTAAAATGGCACTGGCTGCCTTTATGACTTCCATTATCAAAGTTAATCCAATCATGTCCCTGTCTCAAATCTTCAATATTTTACAGCCACCTATTGAAAGACAGATCATCATGTTATCAATAGCTCGCCCCACCACACAGCAACGCTGGCATTCATATATTTTAAGTTGGATTTATCCATATTGTCCGCCTCTAAATATAGCAGACACTGTGTTGGAGAGACGTTCAAGGGCATCTGATTGTCATTACGGCGTCATCAAACTCTGAATCATAGCACAACAGCTAATATCTTATTACAGGAGCGTATGCTAAATTAAACATTACTGCATCAATAAATGTTGCATGACATTAACCTGACAGTGCTTCATAAATATTTTGCATTTCACTCTAACCCTCCATCCCATTCACCCTCGACTTCCCCTCGGTTACCTTCACTCTTACATGCACAAAAGCATTCGATAATAGCACCGAGCAGTGTTCTCGCTCTGTTTTTCCTAATGCGCTGGAATTACATAAATGAACATTAAATAATTTTCAATTCCCCAAATTATCTTTCAAGTATTTTAATTAGCAAGCACTTTACAGCATTGCACACCTTCAGCAGATGGGTGCTCATGTCAGCCAATTTAAGCAACTAGTAATTAGACATTGCACATTAGCATTTCTATTTTCATCACCCAAAAGCCTTCATTCCTCCACTCGACCTAGTCTTACATTTATTCCACAGAGGGTTTGACTTACAGGTGGTGAAGGGCTTACTGAGGATGTGGAGCCAATTTCTGAGCTAAAGTGGCTCTCCTTGAAAGGTTAAAACATCAAAGGGATATTCCCCAAACGCATTTAATGGTTTTGCGGCCCACAGAATAAAATGACACCATCTCAATGGCTGCAATATATTACATAATGACAGTGCAGCCTACAACAACAATCAGCGGTAATTAGAGCACAACGTGAAATAATATTTACAACATGATTAACTATGTAAATTACCTGTGAGAATACGGTCAACACTAATTAGATTGTGACACGCCATGTCATTATTTTGGTGATAAAATATAGAAGGCTTCCCTTTGTCAACTCATTTATGTTTCGCCAGAAAGCGACGTAGGCAAATATTTTTCTTACTTCTGCCGCTTTTGCATGATGTCCATTATGCGCTATGATCAATCCTGATACATGTTACATTGCTCCTTTAAATAATACAGTAAAATCCTTCACATAGACCTTTCAGCAAACTTTATGTGCCCAGTAGAAAGGCAGCAAGGTGGAACGTAACAGGTGATAATGGTAATGTATGGGTTGTTGTGCCTTGGACTTGAAGTTACAATGTGCAATATGCTACATGGATTTTTGAACAGCAACACACCCCAAAACTTATCTTAATGTGGAGGCGCAGTGGATGCCTCCAGTGACGCAGACTCATTAAACACCTCCGGCAGCACGTGACGGCCCCAGCCACATTCTAAATGCGTTTGGTAATGTTTTAACTTACCTTTAATTTTACCTTGCGCCTAATAAATGAAAAGAAAATAAGTCTGAGTTTTCGTAATCAAAGGAAACCCGCACTTTGTAATTTCAATATTGAGTTTATTCGTTTGGCGTAAACAACACATTGGATCAATTTTGGACTGTTTAACTTCTGCTGTATTAATTGAAGTTCTCTTTGTTCCTCGAGTTACCGTTCTGCTTGGTGACCATCCAAACAACGCTCTGGGTTGGAGCCCCAACAACATTAAATACTTTCTACCGGGCCCGGACTGTACCAAGTGCCTGGTTGGATGCAGGGAGGGGAAAAGATTTGGAAAGTGTTTCTCGAGATGTTATAGGTTATTTAAAACTTCATTTGTTATATTATTTTGTACAGTACACATCTAAGAGTGTTTGTAATCTGTCTGTCTAGTGTGTATAATTAATAATAATTAGTATAATTAATTTAGCTGCAGTAATGTTTATCCCTTCTGGATCATATTGGTTTGGCTTTTGTTTTACTTATCACTGTTACATCTTTGACATAGATGAGAGTGGGGGGGTCCATCTCAGGGACAATACAGAGAGACAGTAATCAGTTTGCAGTTAGATTTTTTTTTTTAAGGAAAGCCGAATTCTTAAGAGTGAAATTAACTGGAAAAGCCAGTTTCTGAAATCTGGGTAGAGGATTAAGGGAACCTGGTTTCCCCAGGTACGTTTCTATCAGAGAACGCTGATTTCTTTGCCTCGTATGTGTGTAAACCGGTTTTTAATCAGCTTTCTGCAACCGCAGATGTACGAGACAAAAGGCTGCAGTGCAGGAACTTGCAGCCGAGTGAGAGAATGAATGAAAGGACAGATCATCGGCAGTGCAATGCCGCTTCATTTAAACAGAAAAAAAATAATCTCTGCCTAAAGTCCGACAGAAAATTTAACACAAAGTGCCTCTTAGAAGTCAAAATAAGTTGCTTTCCCCCATGGATTTTTTTAAATACCAGACAGTTCCTTTAGTGGATCTGCTATGTGTGTGTGTCTTTCCCCCCACCCCCCTTTTTTTAAACTCTATTTCTACCCCTGCACTGTCACTCTGCTGTGAAACAAACACACACGCACAAAAGAAAAGTCACTATACAGTAAGAACTCTGGGCGCCTGTCTTTCAATAATAAGTCAGAGGTGGAGGAGAAATCTGGTTACTTTGCTGCTGAATGCATACGCAGATTTCCACTAACCCGGGTTTCTGAAGTGCACGTAAACGCAGTCACAGACAGACAGACAACCAATCACAGTCCAACCTAACGCGCATGTCTTTGGACTGTGGGACTAAACCACAGTACCCGGATGAAAACCCACACGAGCACAAGGCGAGCATGCAAACTCTGCTGCAGCCATTCGGGGATTCAAACCAGGGACCCTCTAGCTGTGAGACAGCAGCAGTAACCGCTCCACCGCTGTGCAGTGATATTAACCTCTGAACGCGTTTTGAGCGAGGCTCGCTCTACTGACCAATAAGAGAAGAGCAATGATTTCTGCTTGACTTCAATCGACGACTTCCTGAAGGGTGGTGCTGCGGAGCATAATGAGTGAAGCAAAGGTGTTTTAGAGCCAGGACAGGGAGAGCTGGGCTAAGCCGAGAGAACTGATTCCAACGCTCTCATTAGCACCAGGTCAAGTTGCACACTGTATCTTTAATGCAGTTATATTTGCTATAGCCACATGTAGAAAGAAGTTCTTATTTAATGATCTATAAATGCTAATGTTAAATTGAGTTTATCTATTGTTTGTGCCAACATGTTATCGCGTCCACTATTGTAGCTACGCACCTATTGGCCGCAATAATTATGACCTGAGCAAAGGACACAGTTGGGAGACAAGGTCCTTCATTTTATATGGTGTATTTCAAATGTTCTTTTGTCTTTGCTGTTCTCACTAGTTGGATGTGCTTGAGGCTCAGCTGCTAAAGTGATGTATTTACTTGCTTCAGTCAAAATTTGGCAAAATCAGATAAAAGCGGTGTGGATGCTTTCCCACGTTGCCAGGTCACCGTCTATCAAATATGTTCAAACCACCCACGCACATTCCGTTGAAGCAGGTTAACTCGATTATTGTGTTTAAAAAAAAATCACAGTCGTGCTTGTATGACCATGTGATGTTGTGGAGAAAAAAAATCATTTTTTTTTTTTGGAAATTAATGTAATAATCCATTAATTTAATCATTGTGATTCAATCATCTGAACACACAGATTGCCACGGTTGTCTCGCTTTATGATGCAGCCTCATCTCTGATGCACGTTGACTCCTCTGTTACACCACTAGATGCACGTCAAGCCTGAAAAAACACCAACAAATGTATTTTCCTTATCTGCATTTGTGTGGTGAGTCTGCTTTTGGCATAAACATGAACACAAGACAATGATGTTCTCTGATAAAAGTATTGCATCATGAAGAATTTCATTTAGTTGTGCTGTGTCCTATTTTTTATTTTATTTTTTTTTATTCAAGGCGAAACTCACAAAATCCAACTGGCTCGAATAAAGTCAAAAATGCCAACGTCCAGCTTCACATGGGCTCGTTTTCCACAGCGGAAGAAAATATGTCAAAGGCGTGGGGGTCGTGACAGCAGCTCAGGCATTCATCCAATATCCACAAACCCTGTCACCACTCTGACTTTTGAACCCAGGCCAGAAACCTTCACCAGTTTGGAGACAAGCAGTCTACAGTACCAGCGCTCATTATGTGGATGTACAGTACTGTATGGTTAGGTGGCCACGACAGTCCAGCTCCGATGGTCTGTGTGTGCTCAGGTCATGACTATGAATTAGGTGGCAATGCTGGTGCTGCAAGCTATAAGTCCAGTGCAGTCATCAGTGTCAACAGACTGTCCACTCAAATCTGTAACAGACCCTTGTTCAGCAGCTGGCTCGGATACGAAAGGCATTTCTTCACATAATTGCTCCATCGAGCAAAGCATAAAAAGGCAACCTGACAGAGATATGGTCTCTTCTTCTCGAAGCCGTGTGTGGAGGAAAAAAAACAAAAAAAAAACAAAAAAAAACGAAAACAAGGTCTGAAAGCATGGGATAATTATAGAGCTCTGAATTATAGTTTCCCTAAGTTTTATTTCTTGCTCTAACATCACTGAAATGGTGTTTTTATCAAATGTGTAACACAACAATTGCACCCGAGATGCAGTTCACTCACAAGATGACGGGCATTGTCAGCATCACAGCAGCGAACATTCAAGTGTGTTGCTGCTTTCATACGAGAGCTATAAATACGGAGGACGTGGACTAACAAAGACGTGTGCTGCAGTTTACATTCCCAGCGATGACTTGCTAATGAGAAAATGAAAATAGTCCTAACTAGCCCCCAGTTACTGTTGCAACTCATAAAGCATGACGAGCTTCTCGTGAGTGAAATCAATACTTTTGCAACTAGAGCCTGGCTGACAGGTTGGAGGATGGGAGGTGGGAGTGAGGGTGGGGGTGGGGATGTCCTGCATGTCTTTGGCAGCTCAGTGTAACCAGTCAGTGGTTTTTCTTTTTATGTTCAGGTGGCCATCTTGGCTCCTGCAAAATACTGCACAGGTCACGGGAGTCTACTTAAAATGTTCACAGGCAGAATTTTCTTATTTTCCCTGTGGCAACTACAGAATGATAAAGATGTTGATCTTTATGTTTTGAGGTTTTGGTTTTGGTTAAATATTAAAAGTCGATTGACATTTTTTTTTATTTTGAATTCAAAACTCTTTTTTTCCCCCCCCCTCAATCAACTGTTCTGATTTTTTCCACATCATCATGCTGCAAATGTTTTCAGCGGTTTTGCACCTTGGCTTTTTTTATTTCCCGAGCCACGCTGTTGTAATCCTGTTGCATCTCCTCAGCCTGAAGGACAGTTTTTCACCTCACCTACTACTCATTGTCAAAGTGTGCAGTAACATGAACACTAGTGTTATTGTTTGTTTGATGATTGTATACTTAATTGTTGATTTTCTTTTTATTCATAGAGATGACATAACATGGAAATTTCCATGTGGGACCATCTTAAATAAGCTCAGAGAAGGCAGTGTGAATCTTGAATCTTGTTTATATGTGGTTGTTTCTTTGAATGTTCAATTTTTCACTTGCAGCTGTGGATGCAGCAATACACTGGTTGATGATAATGGTTTTAAGACTCCATTTTGATTGAGGGCCTGAAAATCACAAACATGAAGTATTAGTATTAGTGTTTGGCCCTGTCCCTCATGTTTAATGACATTATGAATCACAGGTAATGAAACCTCCACATTCTTATAGTTTTATTTTTCAAACGTTTCGAGTTTCTACATTTACAGTACTATTCAAGGTGCTGAACACATTTTCTTTAAGCACAACCTTTCCAGTCTTTTGTTGCCCTATCCTGACTTTTTTGGCGGGTGTTGCTGGCATCAAAATCAAAAAAAAAAACAAAAAAAAACTACAATGTCTCAGTTCTAACGTCTAATTTGTTGTCTTTGTTTGAAATGATTTGCAAATCATCGCAGTTTCTGTCCCAACGCTTCTGGAAAGTGGGTTTGTAGTTTGTAAAGACATTTACTTTTTCCAGCAGTTGCATGTTCGTTGCATATGAACATAATTATTATGTTTTTCAATCAGATCCACTTAAATGAATTTCTCATTGTAAATGGTTTAAGAGTTCAGGCAGCAATGAGAATTTCTGCTGGGAGAACTAATCCTCTCTTCATCATCAAATACATCAGCATGTGAATAATTCGTCCCCTCTTCAGATGCTTTACTGTGATTATAGTCTCTGGGTTTTGATGATCTCGCCACATCCAGACACCTTTTTGTTTGCTTTTTGGTCGGTCATCCGTGATCTTTGTCAGGAGGTGATACCGTACTGTATGTGACATTGTCTTTTATCGTTAGCAGATGTTCTAGATCAGTCTTATCAGCTAAATGAGACGTATTGTAAGGCAAAGCTCTAATCGCCTAAGATCTTAATCCAATTTACTTGTGTTCAAAACATGGTTGAATTGACAATATTTCTGTAAAATATATGCTTAACCCAAGATAACAGAGGGCTTGATCGGCATTGTGAGCTGCTGCTATAGCTGTCATGCAGCATTGTTTGTGATGGTCAAGAAAATTCCAGCTAAAGCTGTGCAACTTTCAATGCAAAGGTTGTGTCGTGTAACAGTCTTTTCACATCAGATAGTCAGGTTAACCTATAGCTGTATTACAAGATACTTATTTATTCATTTAAGAATCCGGTGCTTGGTGCCAGGCTGGTGGAAGCCTGGCACTAAAAGGTTAAACCTTCATCCCTGGCTGATTTATAAACAATTTCAATGATGGAAAATCTGTTTCCAGAATACAAAGATTTTATTTTTTACATTCTCAATACCCTCTTTTTTGGGAAAGCTATACATTAAATTGATGTTTGTATTTAATGCATACGGAATACTTGTAAAAGAAAACCAGTAGTGTCGATTTCTTTGTGGAACACACTGTTTCTGGCTTGGGGAAAAATGGAAAGCAGTTACTGTAATGCTCTTGCCTACAGTCGTCTTCAAAAAGCTGCGAGTGGTTTTTACAGCCAGCGGCAGGAAGTAGTCTTATTAACGTCCGATGTGAGAAAGGCAGCTCTGTGTGTCACGTTAAAACTGTGATGATGTGCATCAATTGCTCTCCGTTCGTTTTAAAACGAGGAACCAGAGAGCCCGTTATGGATAATTGCTGGGAAAGTAGAGTTACCAGACTGTGATTTTCAAGTAGACACCGACTATATTGCTTTGCCCTCAGTCTGTTTTCAGGTCAGCGCGGTAACATTGTAGGCAGCGATGCCAAGAAGCAACTTCAGGCTTTTGCGCTCGAGCCGCTTCACACAGAGAGGCATCCAAAGGCACTAAAGGTTGATTGGCATCGGTTGTTTTGCGCCGTCTTTGACCGAGACCCTGGTGAACGGTGCCAGCCAGCTGTGCAGCCACAACCACCGCCTCAGTGAAAACATGCAGTCATCAGCCACATCGTTGCACGCGCCCCCCCACCCCTCTCCCTCCTCCAGCCCTCATTTGATGGTAGCCTTTAACGAGGAACGAGCCAGATGACTTACATCCGTCGCGTCCTTGCCGCTAACCTTTATGCAGAATAGATGCACTCCGAGGATGCAGAGACACAAGGCCTTCTGTGAGCTGTACTCCCTCTTGAGGAGTGTTAAAACAGCAAAGGAGTTTGGTCTCACACGGACATAAGGCATGGCAGGTGGACAAAGCAAACCTTTTGACCAGTCAGCACCTCCCTGTCATCCTCCCTTCATCCTCTCTCAGAGCCTTTTTCCGTCTCTCTCCTCTGCATTACTTTTCTCCCTCACACACTCGGCAGCAGTAAAAATCTCATCGGCATACATTAAAGATCTGACAATAAGCTACAGCACTCGAGACACCGAGTGACAAGGACAGATTGCCACCTATTGGCAACAACTGGCCATTGGTGGAGAAACAGTGAATGTAGAGGTAACATCCACGGCATCTTCAAAGTTGCCGTATACATGTGTTTGTATCCTGTTTGTGTAAATGTATTTAAGTAAAAGCAGATTTTGTTTCAGGCTACTTGCTGCTGCTGTTTCCCTTTCTAATTTAGCAGCCTCTCTCAGCTGAGACCACACAAAGCACAAATTAGCATAACAAATCATTTCCCTCCGAATTGATCTTTTTGTGTGCAAGCAAAGCAGACAGACACCATTGCTCACAACTCGCTGAAATGTCATTATGTTTCTATATTAAGATTCTCCTCTTCTGCAAAATACCCCTCCCCCCTCACACTTCGAGAAAGTATAGAAATTAAAAACTTAACGGCTCTCCATTTAGCCGGCCCATTTCTCGTGGGGCCCTTGAACTAATCTGAAGCCTGGATGGATTTTTCTACCCTGAAGGAGTGTGTCATTGGACTCTCATTTGAATAATATTACTGTGGATAAAGAAGTGTCATTATGAGCAAAGAGAGCCTTAATAACGCACCACAATGAAATCACAACATTGCAGGGGACCACAGTTGGCCCTGGATGCCTGGACTCATTTAGCGAGTCTTTTAACTTGTCTCCTCTGCAGCTTGCCCACTGTAACCTGCTTAGCTGGTATTTACCCTTCTTACCCACATGGTTGCTTTTTGCTATTTCAGCTGGCAAACTCTAAACAGTGTGTCACGTGGTTTCCCCATTTAATCCAATCCACCCACAACTTCTGACACTTTAATCAAGGTTAACATCATTAAAAGGGCTAAGAAGAAATAACTATTTTACCTTTTTAGATGCATTAGTTTTGGTTTGATCTCTGATTCAAATGTCCCAGACCAATGAACTGAGACAGAAACAGCTCTCGATGTGTGTTTGCACATAAGCGTCTAACAAATCATTGTAAAAAAATGTATGTTCTACTCTAATGTCTTCCACCACCACGAGATGGTTAATATAGGGAATATAAATCCGACGCCCTCTTCTAAATTTTCGAACATCTGACAAAGTTAAATTGCTGTAAAACGATCCCCCGAGCACTGTCACACTTTCAGAAATACAGTCTGCACAAACAGGAGAGCAGCTGAAAGAAAGACAGAGAGGGAGGAAATGTCAAGGATACGAGCAGCACACGCTCCAAACAATCCAGCCACAGGAGGCAATATGCAGAGCAGATTGAGGCACCAGTCTGCACCAGCATTAACAGCTAAAGCCTCTCATGTTCCCAAACTTCGCATAAGACTGTGTGAGATTTAGAACCGCTTGTGCAAGACCGACACCCCCGCAACTGTACTGTATATCAATTCGTTCGTGGAACTAAACCTGAACTGTGGAATCAAATAACTCTAACCCCCTTCATCCCACTGGGAACAGGTCTAACACTGCTTGTGCGACGTCCTTTAGTTTGGTCGTCTGTATAGCTTCCCACTGGGAGCATTTCAGAAGTGGAGCTCCTTGTAGTGGTGCTGATGTCTCCTTTAAACTTTATTTCCTCTTTAGCTTCTGCAATGGAAATGTAGGCTACAAAGTTTCTGTTTTAGACAGTTTTGATTGTGTTTACCTGCATTGTCCCTGATCACCTGGATCAGGTGTATTCAATGAGGATAAGGAGCGGGGAGAGAAAGTGAACAGGTATCTTCCCACGTCTGATTGATTGAACACACCTGATCCAGGTGATCATCAGTGGGTTGGTAAAAGTACAGCGGGGCTTCTCAAGGACCACAGTTGCGAAGCACCATTTTAAGCTAAGCTACGATGTTTTCTGGGTTTAGCATCATTAGGTTTCGTGAAAATTTAAAGAAAATAATTGTGTGAATTTGAATTTGAAGACATTTCCAACTTATATCAGAGAACCTCTGAATTTCTATCCACCTAACATTGTGTTTAGGTGTGAAGTGTTTTAACGATGCTATTAAACCTTCAGGATTAAGGTTAAATTCCAACTTGTTATGCTTGTTACTTGAGGTTATAACCAAATATATTATCAGGCAACGTAGCGCTAATTAAGCTATTTTAGCACCGAACACACAATGGTCGATATTAAATGTAATCAAGATGTCATTATACTAATATCACCATGTAGCACAGCCGCACAGTTGCTAGCATGACTGTGGTCTTGCAATATATTTTCAATGTTTTTCTACAGAGCTTCTATAAGGTTGATGGCTCAGACTGTGGTTGCTAGGTGATGTCTGCCAAAATTGTAATGCTTGTCTAATGGGGAGGGTGTAGGGGGTCTGAATGGAATCCATCCTTCATTAACGTCTCTGCCGTGCTCGCTCACTAGACACACGTCTCTTTGGTATTTAATAGTAAATAGAGGAAAAAAAAAAAAAAAAGGGATGCAGGTTGGCTTCTGGGAAATTGGTGTCACTCCCCCAAATTAGCTCGTGCTTTGTGCATCTGAATAGAATAATTTGCAGCTGATCACTTCTGCCAGCAGGTTTGTTCCTTGAATAATTTTCTCCCATCTTAGGACACTACACTGAAGTCATTTGACATTTCTGGGTCAGTTCTTGCTGCTGAGGCCTTTTTTTTTTTTTTAGGGTGCACTCGTAAATTGATACATGAAGAAGGCATGTTTCCATATGCAATATAATAGTAGCATGGTTCAGTAGCTGCAATGAGAAGGCAACCTACTGAACGCAGCATCACTACGTGGAGGTAATTTTGCGATGCCCCGGGGCAGTGTCACCCCTCTGCCTTTGTTTCATTTTATATTTTTTTCCTCCTGGAAAAACGCACACAGAGGCAGCACCAAGACAACCGCCGGGACTTCGTTGTCATTTGCTTCCTTAAAAATGCAAACAGGACTTCGACTTAAAGCCTGCCTGCCAGTCAAGAGCTTCCAGCACAACTCCCATTTAGGGACACAGTAGAAACAAAAAAGACCCACGAAACATACACAGGCACCTGGCAGAGACTGTAAGGCTTTTTGAACAACTTCACATGGTTCCGAATGGGTGGGATGCTGGATAGCAGATGGGAAAGGCAGAGCAAGCCGTTGTGGAGAGAAGAGGAAAGGTCAATCTGTCTTCAAATGGTTCTTTCAACCACAGCGGCAGGTAATCAAAATGCCATTGAAATATTTCATTGCAAGGAAAGAAACAAGTACAGTAAAAGGCTTTTTCTGAGGGTCAGAAGTGATCTAACACAGAGACCTTTACTCAGTGTGCTGCTGTGGATATAATATAAAATCTGAGTTTTGTGAGTGGGTCGCATAGTACAGTACAGTATGTGGTCTTGTAAGACCAGACGTTTGGTTTTCTTCAATAGAGGAAACTTCAAAGCGGCACTTTACCATTTCAGACAAACTGGGCCAACCGTAGCCCAAAGGTTAGACAAAATGTGCTTGGAACCACAGGACTGTCATTTCAATTCACATGATTGGCTTTGAAACATCTGGGCCACTGAGAAAACATTAAACCAGACATTTAAATCCCCATTATTGCCCTCACTTTTTTGTCATAAAACACAAATACGTAAATGTGAAACTGAAATTGTATTCATGTTAGAACCAGAATACACATTACGCAAGGATAACCAGACTGAGGATATTCTGCCTCAGGCACTGGGAAAGTCGGAACTCCCCCACCCTCTATTTTCAGCTTTGCTGCTCAAATGTGAGCAGTCTTACAACCTGCTGTCCGTCCTGGTGAAGACATCCTGACTCCAAATCCCAATGCAGTGTTCGGATTACACACAAACAAGCAAACAACATTGTTGGGAGCTTGGTGCACAAAACGAGGACGGTTCCATTTACTCCACGATTCGATGTGAAAAGAAAATACTCCATCCAACCATCCAAGGGTTCTTTTTCTCACGGAGCATGCAGATCTTAGATAATGTAGAGATGTACTGTATGAAGAGAATATTCATGGTGACAAATTCTGTTTTAATTTGTATTAAATGGCTTCTGTTCACAATCATAAATAAGATGCTATCCATGATGACAGTTAGTGTGGATTTAGTCTCTGCCCGCAGATACTTGGAATTTAACTCTAATAACTGCATTGTTGTATGTCTCCGCCAATCTGTCATGTTGCCATTTTAAATGCTTGTCTTTCTAGACTCATACGCTAAGAAGTTCATGCATGAGTCAGAGTGGAACTTTGTGCCAAATATAATGAAAATTCCTCCGGGCGTTTCTGAGATAAAGCATTAATGAAAACGGGACAGACAGAGGTGGATGTTTGCACCAGATTTTAAGGAATTCCCTCAAGGTTTTCCTGTGATGTCATGTTCACACAAACAGGACAGACGTGACGTCAGAGTGACTTTGACCTTTGACCACCAAAATCTAACCAGTTCAACTTTGACTCTAAAGGAATATTTGTGCTAAGCTTTATACAAAGTCCCTTGGCCCTTGGCCTTTGACCTCTGGCCACCACAATGTTAACGACATCTTTGAGTTCGAGTGGGCAACAGCAAAATTTAATCAGTTCATCAATGAGTGCATGTGGCCAGTCGTGCCAAATTTTAAGAAGGTCTTTGATGGTGCATTGACAAGAATCACAGCGGCCTTGGAGGTTGACTTTTTTTTTTAATTCTTTTGGTATATTGAGGTCAGAGTGTCCTTGGCCTTTGACCATTGCATCATTAAGGTTAAGTAGATATTTATGGATTGAATTGTGACTGTAATGCAACATTAACTTTTTTTTTTTTTACAAATTCCAGGAAGAACATTGAGCCATGTACAACAGCTGCTTCACAATAAAAGCCTTAACACATTAACAAATATAAACTAAATGCAGCCTCTGGTAACACTGACCATTCTCTTGCCAGCATTAAAGTAGTGCTAACACATCTTCACCTTAAGTTCGGTCACTGTTCTGTAAACATATCTTTGTTATACATAAAGGTTGTAAGCTTTTTATTTCTAATACGATGTTTGCATAATCCTAATTTCATAGATGGATTTCTATGCCCCTTAAAACTGCACAACTACTTCACCACTTAATAAGGATTTAACAGGGGCATAAGCATTTCTGGGACCGTCAGTCCATGTATGATATTTATTCATTCATTTCACACCATCTGGCTACTATTCATCTGGACAATGTGGAGCAGCCATCAACTGAATTTTGTATTAAAGCATTAATATGTGGAAATGACTTTTAATTTACATGCGCACATCTCACCCAAAGTGAAATATAATGGTGTGTGTGTGTGTGTGTGTGTGTGTGTGTGTGTGTGGGTGTGTGAATGATTCGCATTTTAATTTAATGGCTTTTGAAAGCCTGGAATTTGAAATCATCAAAATATTAACTCATTGAAAAGAACTCAATTATAAATCAGACAAACATTCAAATTTTGCTTTAGATTATGGGCTCTATTATTGCACAGAATCATTATTCTTTACTTCTTCCCAATTTCCTCTCAAGTGCCAGCTTTCTGCATTTCTTCAAAATCCCAGTTGACTTATTTACATTATATACATTTCATTTTGGTTTTAAGTCTAACGAAGGCACCAGTAGTGCTTTTTTTCTTATTTAGTATATATTCAGTACTTATTATGGTACTTATTACACTGTTCCAGTATGTTCTTCTTTCTGTGTGTGCTGTGCATAAAGCAAATGGACCAGACCAAGAACCTACAAGTAGTTAATGTGAGAAATCACTCCCCCTCTAACACGATGGCAAACGTATGCAGCTTATATGCTACAGAGGAAGAACGTGTTAAGGTCTGCATTAAGGGGCTACAGCGCCTCTGTAGAATCCACAAATTAAGAAGAAACTTCAGAAAACTCTATGAAGTGCTTTAGAAAATGGTCAACGGTGATGTGAAGATAAGCTGGTTGTAATTATTACTGTATATTGCTGGGTTCACAGCATGGGTTTTAGGTTTTGCTCCACTGGGGCAAAACAAGTGCTTTTAGGTCCCACTACCCCGCTATTGAATCGAAAAATACAGTGATTTAAAAGCTGCTACATTTTTAGAACTCCAGGCCTGTCAGCTGCCACCACAAATCCTGCCTTGATGTGCTGTAAAATGGTCGGTAACACCTCGTTTTTAATGCGATTTTCTGCAAGGAATTGGTACTAATTATAGGAAACACAAAGTTCTGAGGCACTTATTTTACTCGGTATGAGAAGTGCAGTATGCATATTGACTTATAGAGGTTGTTTTTCTGAAGACTTTTGCATTAACATACCTAACTGCTCCTTTTGAAATCCTGAACAGAAATAATGCAAATTGTCTTCATGTTCATCTGACCTCCGGTTAGATTCTTAAGTTTCTCTAGCTTACACTTGCTCGTCATCTGAGAAATGTGTAGACCCACTGAAAGTTGTCTCAATTTTATGTCAGTTCCGTAGCTCTTTTTTTGGGGGGGGAACACTTATGAATGGGTAACATAAGGATTTGCTAATTATTCCTGTGCTCTGGTTTTGAGCTAGCCCATCCATTCCCTTTGGGATTAATTTTTTTCTTTCTTTTTTCAGAGCAGCTCCTCAGCACTAAGTGCACGTGGTCCTATGCTACAGGCTGCTGAAGCTACTATGTTTGTCTCTTGACTGCTGTGTGGAGGGTGGCGGTACTATCTAAGAACTACAAAGTCAGTTGAATTGAGGTTTTAAAAGAACCCAAGCCTCAGGAGGTATGAGTTCAAACAGGAAGCTGAGGCACACCGGACCCATACACTGGCAAAATAATAGTACTGCCAAGCGTCATTTCAAATCTTCCTCGTTGCACTTTTATCAGGTGGATCGACTGGGGCAGCGCCGCTTTTACTTCACACAAAAGTAGCGATACCCTCTAAGTACTTGAAGAATTACTGCAGCTTGTACAGCTCTATCTTTGTCAGATCTATAAATAGTATCTCCTGACAAATTGAGGTAGCTCTTATCAGAAAATTGAGATTTCACAGCTTTGAGGGTGAAATGTGAAGTGACACATCAAAGGGCGCTCGGGCTGGGTGGAAGAAGGCAGGTGGGCTGATGGCAAAAGGGGGGAAGCATGTCTGGCTCGGGAAAAGAGAGCCAGACGACTATGGATCCAGAAATGTGCCGCTCGCCATCGCTGGTGGCTACAGATGATAGAAATGTGAGAAGTTGTCAAGAAGGTGTGGCAAGAAAGGAACTGCTTCATTTTAGAACATAAATTATAATATATTAATGTTACCAGATGGAGAGCGAGTCAGATATTTTGCCACGTCCAGTACCAATGCAGTTGGAGATTATGAAAGAGCTTGATTATGTGCTCATATAACCTTCCCTACTTCCCTTGAAATACTGCAATCAGCGCTTAATTTATTAACCTAATCCAGTTATTGTATACCTGTTTGTTTTCTTTGAGTGCATACACCGATCAGGCACAACATTATGACCACATGTGCAATCCGATACAGTGGCTCTGCCATGAATTCTTCTTTTATGAAGTTTGAAACTGCCAGAAAAGTGTTAATTCTACTACGTGTTTCTCATCGATGTTAAAGTGGTTAGTCGAGTCTTACTGGAGTGCATTAAAAGAAGAACAGGTGGTTCTGAGCGGCTGTAGCTCAGGCAGCCGCCCATGGACCACAGGGTCAATGGTTCGAGGTGTCCTTTGGCAAGAAATTCAATCTTTGATGCTCGCTGCAATGTGCAGTCTCTGCCATCGGTGTGTGCGTGCATGTGAATGGGGGAATGAGACGTAACATTGTAAAGTGCTTTTGAAAACGCTATAAGCACTGTATTTATCACGTCCTGTTGTGGCCACCATATTTAAATATGAGACGAGGCGGCCAAAACATTTTTTTTTTTTTTATTACACTCCAGTATTTGCACTGGTGTACTTAACGTTGTGCCTGATGTTGTGTCCGATCGGTGTGTGTCATTGTTTTTCATTCAACTCAGTCAATGGTTATTGTAATAGCACATTTTCGTATCCACAAATTTCTTAAAAAACAGACTGTTTCCTGAAATTGTACCTTTAACTGAATAAATATTACATATATGTACCATTTACTTTGTTTTAGTGTAGACTGTGCCTTAGGGGACAGAAATGGACTCCCACTGTAACCCTAATCCTGAGAGTGTACCTGACTTAATGAATCACCTTGCTGAGTTAAAATCCCAAAACCAAATTTAGAAAGGTGAAGTTTTACTCATGGCAGATATGAAGATAACTCTAACAGCGTTTGTGTTTGGAAAGATGAGACAAAAATCAGCCGGCAGAAGAGTTTTCCATCCCCAGCCTGTCTCTTATGGAATAATCTTCCCCTAACTATTAGACTTAATCATGTGGTCTAAAAGGCAAGAATATGTGAGCCAGATTTTTTTGGTAATTCATCCAACAGTGGCTGAGACATTTCACTTAACCCTGCGTGCCAATTTTACGGCACAAGAAGTGTTATCGACGTCACCGGCATCGTGAGGCTTCGTTGTCTAGAAACTGTCAGTGTGTCTAACAATTTTGCCCATCCATCTTCCAGACGGTGATATTTTCACAGCATAAATAAAGAGAAAACGCCTGCTTGTGACCACTATCCCAAGAAAAATGAAAAGAAAAATGAGCTGTGTACAACATTAAACAGCAGTGCAGCATGAATTTCAGTTCGGCCGTAGCTGGAGAGACGTTACTATCTCCATGCTTAGATCAGGGCTCAGCAAACTTCCCGTCTGTGGTTTACAGTATATTGTACCAGAAAGCTTTGTGATTCATGCATAGAACAATGTGTGCACAAGACTTTTTGTAATGTGCATAATGCCTGTTATCTTCTTCTCCATTTGACCCGGACAGATAAGAGTAAGACGTCTATACCTGTGTCAGCAGAGGTTCAGTATATCTCTGCTCTGCTCTAGTCACAGTGGCCACTGGTTACAGCCTCTCTGCTGATAGTGGAACTATCTTCAGCCTTCATCTCTCTCACTCTGTTGGCCAATCCACCAACTGTATTAAAACTGCTGAAGCAAAATATCAGCCCTGAAAGTCTGTAGCCTAAAGCCTATGAGGTGTGTGTGTGTATATGTGTGTGTGTGTCTGTTTTTGTAAGCATGTCCATATCTGGCAAGTTTGCATTCTGCAGAAAAAAAGATCAGAGTGTTCTCTATCGGCTGTGTGTTGCTATGAATTGTGGACGAGGAAAAGCAGGCATCATACTATCACTGATGGCGTGTATGTCTGTGTCAAACAGCTAATAATTTCATATGAACTAATGAACATCCTGTGGGTGGTGCAGTCCCAGCTGCTAATGAGAACATACAGCTACAGACCAGATACATTCCCTGTGTGCTCGTGTTGCTTTACGTGCTTTTGTAAATGAAATGCTTCTACATTCATTTCTAATGCTCTTATGGAGACACTGCAGTAAAAGTTTACCACATGACTGAACAGCCTAGTCTTAAAATACCAATGTTAGACCATTTTGCTAAACTTTTGATTACGTTTACTCATTTGCAGCCAGTGCTTATTTCCTTTAATAGCTATGCATGGATAATTTAGGGGTTTTATAGCTCATTATACTATAAATCAGTAACTCAGCGTGAGTGCTACAGGGTCCAGCAGGTGATAAATTTATGCTCTCAAACTTTATACTTTGTGGGATAAAGGGAAATAGAATAATAGTGATTTTTTTTTATCTATATATTAAAATATCAGAACTAATACAAAAATGCTTCATAAAAAAAAAGACTGTTGTCTTTTGTTTTTTTTATGACAGCCTGCTTTGTCCCAGTACAGCATGTAAGCCATAAAAATTATTTAGAATCAGGCTTTACACCGATCAGCCACAACATTAATACCACCTGGTGGTTGATTCAAAAAAAATCTGATGAAGTAATTAATGCTGACATATCATTATACGTTTACCACCTGTCAGCGCATATCGTGGTTAGAATCAGCTTCATCTTTGACCTTTGACAGTGACCTTTGACCCTTATTTATTTATTAACAATGTGCATGTTTTGCCAGAGTTACCATCACTCTGATAATCACGTTTTTTGTCAGTGGAATATTTTGTGGTTATTGAACTCAAATTAGTACTTTTACTTGAGTAAAATATTGGTACTTGTGGTGTGATCCTCCCACCGCTGCAGAAAGTGTATCACATTTTGCTGTGTATCGGGTTGTGTAGCTGCAGACTGTACATACTGTTCAGGGGTTTGTCCTTCCACGATGTTCCTGCTCTTCTTTCTCTTGCTGCTCTGGTTTCTGCTGGTTTTGGGGTCTTGGTACCTGTTCTCAGAGTGTGGGGGTGATGATAATATCTGCCCACTGTTCTCACATCATGATGCAACCTGAGTGTAAATGGTTACAATGAGCCAGTATCTGTCTGTTTTTTATTCAGTGTCTTGTTTTCTGCTTTTGGATTTGTATTTCTTACATTTGCTGCAGCTTCCGCACATATTCAGCTAAATAAGTCCTCAGAACCGGTTGGTACATGCAATGACCTTTCCTGTGGTCCTGCTGCACGGCTAACACAGATGTCCAGTACATGGCCAGGATGTCAGTTTCTCTTGTACAAATCTAGCTGGGCCTAAAAAAACATTCTTGTTTGCAAGACATCCAGGAAACCCGATTAATGCTAACTAGTTACCTAAAGAATATAAACTCTTCTCAGAATTCACACTGTACCTTGAGGTGTTTATGTCTGTGCTGCAGGCAAACGTGGGTCCCATTAAAGCCTGCTCTGTACCAGGTAGTGTTGGGTAGAGCAGTTAAACATCAGATGGGCTGCTGTGCACGTACACAAAGCATTCTTTCGTGTGGACTCATTATCCCTGCTCTGTCACTACCGAAGAGCTGTAACGTCGGGTTCGGCTGGAATTCGCATAAAAATGATCGGCATCATTGGCCAGGTAGATGATGTGCTGTAGAGTCACTGGTGTTCAGCAGCAGTCAGAGAGACATGGACGCAGGCCAGACAGCTAATGTTCATCAGAAACTGGTTAGAGGACAGCTCAGTAATTGTAGAATAAAACAGACTGGCACCACACTGTAAAATAAGTAAATGTTAGGAGGCATCAAAATATGGCTCCTCTCTGCCCTTCTGCTTGACTCCAAACTAGCGTCTGCCCCGTAACTGGCTTCATTAGCAGCTGCTGAGAAGCAACATTAGTGCTGCCCCTTCCCTCTAATACTGATAAATGTTCACAACATCTGGATTAACACTTCTCTCCCTGCTCTTCTCATCATCTTAGTGTATTTTCACAGTGTTTTCCAAAAGCATGGAATAGGGTCGTGCTGTCTGGACCCCGTGAATGGCCATTTCACGCCCACCTCCCATTACCGGAGACAGTGGCATTGCCGTAAACCCGCCCTCCGTATTCATCATAGTTATGATTCTGTGACAGGGTCGTCTCCCCTGCCTGAGAAGCAGGGCTTGTAAAGACTGCCTTGCTGCCAGCGGGCCTCCAGTTATGGAGCCTGTAATTGGCTGATTGGCGGCGAAGAGAATGCGCCGCTGTCTTGTGAATGGATGACCAATAAGACGCCAGTGTGGTCCCCAGGGCAGGCAGGTACCCATTAAGGGCCCTTTTCCAGTTCGACGCTTCATTGTCATTGTTATACACATCGAACCTTTACACGCTATTATTCCCCCCCCTCCCCCCTCTGAGTGCCTTTACCTCTGCCACAGACTAGTAAACTATAACTTCTAAATTGTCTGTTGTTCAAAGAAAGTACATCTTGGCCCAGTTTTCCTTGCTCTGGGATGTTTGATTGCCTGGCTCGGCTATATCGCTTTTCCTGCAAATAGTTAGACAATGGCCTTTTAAAATTGCCATTGTCCTTAAAAACACCGGTGTCAACTGGCAGTAATTAAATTCCAAGCTCCCTCCGCAAAGGATACCTCGCTGTTCTTTTTGGTATTTTTTTTCCTTCTTCTTTTTTTCATGCATGTCACCCCTACCCTCTCAGACGGCACTTGGAAGCAGATGTTTGGCTTTCCCGAAGCACAATAGCTCAAAGACCATTAAGTGAAATTGTATGTAATATTTACAAAGGTCGGTATTTTCAATCAGTCTTTATAAACCGTAAGAGCTTTTACCTCCATTACCATGCAGAATGCAGTACGGAGGCAGAGGGTAAGGAGGGTAAATACTATGTCTTCATATCAAGATTATCTATGCACCTTTTTAGGCAGTGCTGGAAGCTGTTTTTGTTTAATAAAGGGCTGATTAATGAACGGAGCAATGCAGGGAGATGGGAAGATAGATTCAGAGAGAGACACTCCAGAGTCTGAGCCATCTAAATCTCCCACACACGCATACATATTTCTACGGTCTCTGTCTGCTTTTGTCTGAATTAAAGCCTGTTTTCCACCATCTGTTTTTTTTTTTTTTTTTCCTGACAGGAGAAGAAACAGCTCCACATTGCATCATTCAGCCACACCTAGGATTTTATGTTTTTACTTCTTTATAAAAAGCATCAAAGGAACCTAGACCTTTTTTGAGCGAGGCTGCTTTAATCAGAGGAAAATGTGGATGAAGAAATTGTTGCTCGGTATAAGACCAGTCATCTGGACCCATTTAATATGTTCAAACCGCTCACATCCAAGTAGACAATTCACTGAAAGATAAAAAGGCCAATGTCAAACAATTCCTCCAATTATATTAACCTGTAGGTCCTAATCAGATTTTGTCATTCATTGTGTGGATTAAATCCTCAAATGACTAAATGTGAAGGCTCATTAGAGCAAAGCAGAGTAGCCACAGATTGGTTCAACATGTTTGCAGTGCTCTGGATTATGGCTCTTTTGCTGTAATTACAGTGTCACACAACTATAATACATCCAGTGTAGATTGCTATTGTATCAATAACATTCTCACTTATTTGGAATGAATTATTTGGAAAATCTACATTCAAAACTAGTAGATTTAGTTAAGCCCTGATTCAAACTAGCCCTTCAAAAATGACAAATAGCAGTGACCAGTTTCCATTCAGTTTGCAGTTTAATAGCCGGTAATTTATACTCTGCATTCAGCTGCCAGCTAATTACCCCATAATTATGAGAATATGGCAACAGAGATTAAAATTCTTAGCAACATTTCATGTCCTTATGATACAGACCATGACGGGATGCTACAAACAACATAGGCTACATCTTCTTATATATGTGATATACACGCCGGTGTGTGTGTGTGTGTGTGTGTGTGTGTGTGTGTGTGTGTGCGTGTGGCAAAGGAAACCTTTAAATTAAACAATTAAAGGTTGTCCATGTGGAGGCAGCAAGTGACAGAGGGGTCGGGGGCAAAAAAGACTGCCTTAACACGTGTGTGTGTGTGTGTGTGTGTGTGCGTGTGGCAAAGGAAACCTTTAAATTAAACAATTAAAGGTTGTCCATGTGGAGGCAGCAAGTGACAGAGGGGTCGGGGGCAAAAAAGACTGCCTTAACACGTGTGTGTGTGTGTGTGTGTGTGCAGTGCTTTGCTGGTTGTCCTGGCAACCTCTTCCTTCCTTTACCCAAGAGCCCAGAATCAATTATTCATTACATTGTGTTATTGCACATAATCTGACTGCTGTCTGCCCTTTGCATATACAGTATAGGAAGCGTTGCTAAATGTTCACGAGTCCAATCTGCAATGCTACTGTATAGAAACGCTCAGTGGCATTTCAGTGATCAAGCCAGCCAGTGCTGGTCAGTAAAGCTTTATAAGGCAGTTAAATTGGCCCTGTTTACTAGAGTGTTCATTTAGGAATGTGTTAATGACATTAGTTCACATCCTCATATGCTGCTGCAAACATGATAATCAATGCTAGTTTGGATCTAATTCCAGCTTTAGTTTGGACTATGGGGGGTTGCTGCTGCCATCTGACCCTTTTTCATAACGACCATAAAATCAATAAACGTAACATGTAAGTTCGAACAAAGAAGTTGATTCTTCAGACTCTTTATTCTCTTTGTTCTCATTTTATGATCATGGACATTTAAGTGTTTCGTCCGCTGTGTTTCTGTCAGCCGTGCAGGTGAGATGAAGAGATAAGAAAAAGAGAATCTTTTCTGCCGCCCTGAATGATGATGCGTCCACCGTTGGACAGCTATTAATATGATAGCTCCCACATTCGTAGACTCCGTGGCTTTGGAAGTCCCTGAGATTACTGTACTTTTTTTAATACCGGTCTTGAGCAAGTGCAGTCACTAGTAAGTTGAGTGCAATATTGATGTGACGAGAGACGGATTCATTCATTCATGCTCACGCACAGCCAATTCAGAGTCACCACTAACCTGACTTCATGTCTTTGTGACTGTGTGAGGAAGCACATCATGCAAGCGCAGGGAGAACATGCAAACACCACAGAAACAACTTTTTAAATACATTGAATAAAGGTTGCACTGAAGCTGACAGTCATTGTGATTATCACAGCAAAAGGAAATCTGGATTTGTTTTTACGTCTATAAGAAAAGGATCCGAACGGTAGAATAACGATCATTGGCTTCAGTTTGAGATGTTTAACATGCATGAGAGTTGTGTCTATATACTTTTGACCATGTAGTGTAATTATTGCAGAATTATTAAGATGACCAGTCATTTACTAATCACACGCTTCATTACACCGCATTGTATTTAAAGCTCTGTGTCCATACAGTTTTAATAAATTAGGATGTGTGTTTTTGCTGATACCAGTTTCCAAAGCTCTTTATGACTAATTAATTTTTGTTGCCCCCCCCGGGAACATTTATTCAGAGTGTAAGCACAAAAAGGAGCACACATACCAACAGCAGTTTAAAAATGCAAATCACGAACACAGGGCATAGCCTTCACATGATAAATAACAGTAGCATGACATAAAGAAACAACGTGGTTGTGAATAATGTTGCTGTAAAATAGAATAACTTAAGAAAACACATTAAAGAAAGTCTGTGCTGTAATTCCGGCTCAGCCGCAGTTGAGCTCCTCAGCAATCAGCATAATACACCGGGCGGTGAATTCCTAGCACTCAGGCCATTCAGTCTGAACTTAAAGAAAAGCCTGGTTCTTTGACCCTCTGATCCTCTGCTAGTGAAAAGGACCTAAGGGGGAATCTGAAAGCTGCTCAACTTGCTGGGCTAAAGAGCAGCCCGTGGCTAGTCCAGCTCAGAGGAGGGTCTAGGGAAGGTCAGGTGCACCTCAGAGACCCGACGAGACAACAATGTTCGACCTGGCTCCGTTCATGTTTGACTGGAGTAAACAGCAGATGAACATAAACAAGAAGGATGTCAACATGATCCCTGACTACCCAGGAGAGGTAAAGTCCACCGATCCTCCCAATCTAAACTAAACAAACCCAAACAGAGCGTTTAAGATTTTATCAGCGGTTTCTTTGTGGTCTCACGTTTGATTTGTTCACCCACGCCTATCCCCACCCCCACCCCGGGCTTCCTCTTATTCGATTGCTGGCTTGGCTGTGCCACAGGATGCTGCTCATATAGGGAGACAGAACAAATCTAGGACAACTGGTGGGAAAGTAGGGAGTTTAGCCAGAAAGGGGGTGGGGGTGGGGGGGTAGAAAATGGCTTGTTTTATCCCGCCTCATTTTCTCTGGCCGAGGCGGGCGCTCGGCCACACTTGGCCTCTCTGGCCTGACCGATCACATAAATACACACACAAAGAGCTTGCCGTTGCCGATGAGCGGGCCTGCTGCCTGTTGTCATTCCGTGGTAGAGTCAATTGCTGCCTGTGGATGGTCACACATCACAACTCAACTAAAGTGAGGGGGTTGCTGTCTGTGTCACACACACAGAAAGAAAAAGCAGCCCAGTGCACACGGCACGTGGAGGAGGTCGAGTTCAACATCGCCCAAAAGAAAGCAAAACGGTATCCACAAGGTGATGTGAAGACGCAGTGCATCTATAAAGTAACAATGAAATGAGCACTTCATTTGACAACAGCAAACATAAAATATGACTTACAAACTTAGTGCTGCTTTTTTAGGACTCACATCTGGAACCCACGTCTGGAACGTTTGGCACTGGTTCAGTTTTCACTTTGGTGCGAACATTAATGCTGCTTCGCAAAACAACTGCAGGCTGAAACGTCTTGCTTTGCAACCGGGGAGAATTAATGCGAAATTGAGGCGGACAGTCGGCGGACTGCTCCACAAGACTTTTGGCTAAGAGGGACTGAAAGGTGAAGGAAAGCCAGGGAATTCAGAGACTGCAAAGCTAACTGGCAGCTGGAAAGGATGGCACAGATATGAAGGTTGAAAGCCTGAGGGTGCACAATGTCAAAAGGGGGGAAGCAGAAACCTCTGAGCACATAGGGCCGCTACTCACACACACACACACACACACACACACACACACACACACACACACAGATTTAATCAGAACATCTGGCTTGCAAGCATATAAAACTTCATTAATACAGGAAGAAACTATACTCGGTCCAGAGAAAAGAGAACATTTCTGCACACTGATGCGTGAGGTTGAATTCGAGAATTATAGACATATTTTACACTTGTAGGGATGATTTATCATATCTCCTCAAAATAACTTGTTTTTCCAATGATTATTTTACTAAAGAGACTGTCCTCCTGTAGGCCGATTGCACCAGCAGCCAAAATAGACCGTAGATGGAAATGACTGTCTGCTGACATCCAGCAGCTGCACTCTAGTAAGCTTAAAACTGTCAGTAGTATTTAGACCATCAAAGGTTTGTTAGGAGGAGATTGGTTTGGTTCGCTGGGTCTCAAAATACAGGACTTTGAGTTGCGTTTGAAACCACAGCTACTGTAGTTGTTATGAGCAATTGTGTGATGCTTGTTTTTCTTTTACTAACCCCAACATCTTCATTTAGTGTTTAAACCTGGCCATGACTTATTTGTGCCTTGTGCCAACCAATTTGCTTCGGCGCTGAAAGGGGTCGAGAGAAATGAGCTTTCACGTGGGCTTTAACGGTGGAGGCCAGGCTGCTAGTAAAACAAAGCAATACAGTGGCTGAGGCGTAGTTGGGGTAAACTGGACATTCACTGTTAAAGCATCGTAAGATTGTGTGATGTTGTGTTTATGGTGGAAAAAGGGAGAAAGGGTAATGACGAAGGGTAACGAAGGGTTTCCATTCAAGTCATTCCACAAATTACTGCTGCTTATGTGCCTATAGTTAAAATGCACGTGAAAACCTAAGAGCTGCTTTGTCTCTTCGGGTCCTATGCAAGTTCGAAACAATAATCACATTATTGCTTGGGACCTTTCAGTTCGCCTTGGCCGAAAAGTAGCAAGTAGCAAAATGTTCCGTCTCTGCATACAAATGTAGTTCCAATGCAAAAAGCAACCGATTCATTATTTAGACACATAGCACGCAAAAGACCAGCCGTCCCCACTTATTCACAGGACTTTTGCTTTGGATGTGATTTATGCAGTGTAGAATAATTCAGCAAAAATGTATTAGCAGGGATGAATATCTAAGAAATGCAATGACAAGATGATGTAATCCTACAATTTATGAGCATTCGGGCTTAAGTGGACAGCTGCAATTTCCAAAGGAGGAGTGACATCACATGGCACGAGTTCCCAGTCTGTAGGGATCTGTGCACCTCGGTCGGCAAACACCAGCGGCGAGTAACTGTAGTCTCATGAGTTTAAATGTAATGCAGTTAGCTCAGTCTGTTGCAATTCCCTCTATAGCTTAGCATCTCTCACTTACAGACATATGCACACACACTCGCTTCCTCCAAACTTATCTCCACATTCCAATGAGCACACACACTAATTCACTTAAGACCGACAAATCGCGCCGCCGTACGCGACGCAAGCGGCTCAGCTCGTTCGACCGCTGCCGCGTCATTTCCCCACCAGTTCATCAGCTCACCACTCCGAGGGGACCGGACCTCCCTCGTGCATTATGCATGCCCTCATACACCTAATTGAAACTGAAAATGTTATGTTCCACTGCAGTGCTCTCCTAACAGGCTGGCTCTCAGTTGCCAGGCTTGTGAGGCAATTACAAAGCAGAGCCATGGGTGTAGATGAATCTTAGAGTGGGGCTGTTGCAGAGTGGGTGTGAGTGACTGTGTGTTTATACTGGGGGGGGGGGAGGGGGACTCGGCCAGCTGAGAGCAGTGCTGGAGAGAGGTGATGCCTAACTGACTCACTAATTATAGATGTCTTTTTTGGCTTTGCCTTCATGTTTCACACTGTTCGGTCTGGATGAGGGAACAGAGCCCTGGCAGATCAAACAAGACGCTCCACTTTGTTGGCTCAGCTCTAAGGCCTCCAATCAAAAACAACTGGGTGCCAAGTGAGAGCAGCCAAGGTGGCATCTCTTTCCAAGAGTTTAAAGGGATGAAATTTAGGGTGCTTTCATACTGGCAGTTTCATCTGAATCTGTAAAAGGTTTGACTGAAACATTGGTGATATAAACAGTTTTCCTGGAACAAAGTGCCACAACATGATTTTCTGTCGAGCTGCTACACGTGCAGTCAGAATCCAATCCATACTCCCCCCAGGACGTGAAGGCGTGTCGGAATCGACTCACATTTTCAGTTGCATTGCTTGAAAATGGCCAAGATCTGATTCTTACAAGGGGGATAGTAGAAAGGGGACCCACATGTTATGTGCCCTAATACACCTGAAAACCCAAAAAATTAAGTGATACATTTGATAAAAATAGGTTTAAATTGGTTGTCTGAAACCACTTTCCTACCACCCGCTTCAGCTGTTACCACACCGTGGCCATAATCTGTTGGTATCCGCACTGTAAATAGGCCACGTGTTAGCAGGCCACTCATCAACTCTGACCACCTCGCTACAAAGAAGTAGTCAGCTATAAAATACATCACCTAATCCAACTGTGGCAACAACTAGATGTCATCAATTTCACACACCACAACTATGTCAGTAGGTAATAGGTGATCTGACGAGCCATAACTATGAGCTGACAATGACAATAAATTCAGTGGCATAATAGCATTTGAATAGGCAGTTCTTGAAGGATTTCACTTAGAGGAGTGTGTTCAATCCTCTCAATAATCCATCTATTCAAACCAAGTCACAACCTGTTTTTTGTCTTTTTTAACACCATGATATGTTACTGTTACAAATGAGTGCGACACATTTTCAGCGTGTTTTAGGTCAATAATTAAGACGGCTACATCATGCAGCTTCACTTTCCTTACAAAAGGACCGAACCAATGGTTAAAAAAAAAAAAACACTACTGAGAAGAAAAACTACAAAGGTCATAAATGGCATTAATCAAATTCTGGAGTCATATGAACCCCCTTTGAATATGGCCTTAGATCAAACATCCTATACTGTCCTCCAAGCACATGACCTGGGACAGTGCATTTTGTATAGGGGAGCATCCATTACTGTCTGCTATAACCAGAAACAAGAGAGCAGAGTTTGTCCAGCCCCCGCAGGTGTGAAGCTCCACAGAGAATTAATTAGTAGAGATGGAAAAGGTGTCTGAGAGAGAGCACAGGGTATGGGTCTATAGTCAGGTTCAGGGCTGTTAGCGCCACTGTAAGTAGTGCAAAAGTTCAAACTAAGATTTTACAAGTTCTCAAAGTTCATACCTACTTTCCCCTCTTTGCAAAGGAGCACCCCAGTGTTGACAGCAGAGCAGATGCTCTTGTTCACAAGTCAAGAAGTCCCAGAGACGGGGCGTAATGTGGATTTTTAGTAGTGACTTGTGGAACTCTTTAATGGAACAGTGAAGCTTTGCATGCGCGCATTTATACAGAGCTCTTTCTCTACCTGAAAGGAATTAAGATATGTTAGGAGTTAATGGCAAGGTTACAAACTGTCAGCACAAAACTCTTTTTAAACCTATTTATGGAAGCCACTAATTTATCACATGGCTCTGTGATGAAAATGCTGGTAGGTAGCAGGTGGCCCACTAACTATGGGTGTGAAAGCAACTGATAACTCACCAAGATTAATTGGAGAACATTTCTTGGGAAACAAAAACAAAAGTCACGTACTGCATCTTTAATGTGAATCACCGCCTCAAATAGCGAATGGTTGATGTGATTGAACAATCGTTTCTTCAGCTGTATCAGATGTGTTGATTAGCAACTGCAATTCACGGCGAAGTAATTGACTGATTATCACATGGCCGACAGCAGAGTGCTAATTCATAACGACGGCAGTCTCATTAAGAGAGAGCACCACCATGCGGGTAACTTGATGGGCA
Organism: Channa argus; assembly: GCF_033026475.1. Classification (NCBI taxonomy): domain Eukaryota; kingdom Metazoa; phylum Chordata; class Actinopteri; order Anabantiformes; family Channidae; genus Channa; species Channa argus. The sequence continues at coordinate 22,555,041 of NC_090204.1, forward strand.
AGGTCGTTCGAAAGTAGCATTTGACACACCACCTCTTTCAGATGAATGGATGCATTAACATACACTATGGCGTCCGGAAGCAAAACGATCTGCTGGTGCCGTAGCTTTGACCTCAGAGAGGATTCCCTACTTTCATTAGAATAATTAAGGCCTAGATCAAGTGTAGACTGCCAATTCTTTTCAGCTGCCGAGAAGGCACAGCTGATTATGTTCCCAGGACTTTGCTTTTTGCTTTCTTCTTAAATGCTCCTCATTAACATATAAGACCTAATGGGAATGGCTGCAAATTGCAATGCCAATTAATGGTAAGACACAATACGGCCCATTTACTGAGAGAGTTCCGCTGGTATTCAAATCTGCTCACGCTCTACATACAGTATATTAAAAGGTCGCAAACGTATCTATTCTATACATCCGGTGTGAGGAAGGTCAAGTGCTTTACATGTTCGATCAATTAATAATTACCTCAGTAAAGCGTCGATAAACCAAGATTCAACACCTGCCCAAGCTTTTAGGGTTGTTAAACGACGAGCGCTAAGGACCGTTGCCTTTTCAGAGGTGAGCAGAAAAAGAGAAGGAAAAATCAAACCTCAAACATGTGCCACAAAAGACAGAAGTGTAAAGAATATGATTGGTTGATTGCAGAAGGAAGCGCCCTGAAGCATTTTTATAAGAGCTGTCAAACAGAGGGCAGTGAGCGATGCTTGCAACTCACAAGCAGCAGATAAAAAGGTCCTTCTACACCAAATGAAAGTTCAGCTGATCTTCTCCTCGTCCTTCTTGATACTCCTTCCTCCTGCTCTGCCACCGTTACCCCCTGCAAATCTGGATCTACTACTGTGCACAAGATGCAGTGAGAATAAAGGGGAGCGCTCAGAGTATAAAATACATGTACAACCCCACACAGGATCCTAATGGAAGGCCGTCATTTTACAGCTTCGCGAAAAGAAAAAAAAAAAGGAGACAAGAGGTTCTGGATATTAAATCAGGGCAGAAGAGGCCAGCTCTCACAACATGTGAAGAGGGCGCTGATTTGTCAGCTTTTACTTCTTTCCTCCTGCTGCAGCACTCTCTGTCAGAACAGGACTCATCTGCAAATGAGGGGAGCCCAGTGAGGCCAGCATTAGCCCTGTAGTGCTCACCAAAAGCCGCTGACCCTCATCAGTCGAAGAGCCTTCCAGCTGTGGCACGGCATCGTCTTCACAGTGACCTCCATTGATTGGTGCCATACACTTCTATCCTTTCCAAATGAGGTCTAATGAGGTCTAATGCATGTTTTCTAATAAATATGTTCTAACTGGTGTGAATATTGCAAATGGAGTCAGTTTCAATCTATTTATAGGTTTTGGACTTGATAAAATGGTGTCTAAAAAGTCATCTCTGACCTCTGTAGGACCATTAGGAATTGCGGGAAGAGCTGTCGACCATCATTTGGATCTCATGGCCCATAATTTTCTAATGGAGTTAACTTCTTAGAGGAAGTGAGCAGCCCTGCTCTCACACCAAATGTGTATGTGTGCAGCCAAAGCGATTATTTTCAATACATTTTCCTTTAGGTTTTGCAGGCAAACTCCAACTAATGGGAGCTTTGATGCTATTGAACAGATCCAGAAGTTAGGATGTGCGAATGCCACTGGAGAGGAGCAAGGAGAGAGTTGATTTTATGCCTCACTGAAGTTTTGGGCTTACAGTTGTTATCTGTGAAGTAGACAAAACAATTGGATTCTAAATAAAAGATTTTAGAGAGATTTTCAGTACACGTCTTTGGTTCAGAGTGAAATAACTTGGATTGATTGACATATAGTTGTAGGAATAGCTTCTCTTCTGGTTCCTTGTAAACTTTTATTTAACAACGGCCATTTTTAAATGTGTCCAAAACTTTGTCCTATTACTCAATACTTGCAAAACACTCTCAGCTCGGCTTTGTGTTTGTTGATGAATATTAATGCTAACGCTCTGAGCTAAGATACATGACATTAGCATGTTCACATGCTAAACATTAGCATGTTTACTGCTCATGCTACAATCTGTAATTTACCGCTACCGCTAGCATGAGACTTGACATCAATCCAATTGATTTAGATTTTTAGATTTTAGATTTAGATTTTTTTGCTGCCTTGTACCTCACTTGTAAGTCGCGATGTCGCGAAATCACCCAACCCTTACGGTTCCTGCTCTGCTACACTCAGCCCGGCGCTTTAGGGAGTCATCGCTAGTCATCCCGAAGCGTCACAGCTGGATGGTTGTGGGTTCGCTGCCCCAGCCGACCGTTGCCTTTCTGGAGAAAGTGCCTGTGCCCACAGTTGCACGGGCAGTCGTCCCCCAATCCCAGGGTCGGAAAGACAAATATTAAAAATAATTACTGAAGCCAGGGCCAATGACACTTCACACATCGAACTATTCTTATGTGGGTTTTTTATTTCATAAAAGGGTTAAATTTTCTTCGATTCGAAATCGATTCAGATTCAAAATTTCACACAAATAAGCTACAAAGATGCCAATGGCACCTCGATACCACGCTGTGTTTTTTTATCCACGAGCATTTACACTCTGTCTCCAACTGCAGCAAAATAGCGAGTTTTGGCTCGGTGAGCCGAGCTCCGCATGCCGGAAATTCTACTGTAACCGCTCCTTTTATCATTGTCACACACCTCAAAATATTACGGTAGGTTTGTGCAATGTGGCAGTGAAAACCTTCCCTGTTTGCCCTTCTAAATGTCACAGGGTTGGGTTCAGTGCTGACATCTATAGGTCCACTTGGCTCAAATGTGAAGTGCTGATCGGAAGCAGCTCCTTACCAGCTTTACAGTACCTCGGACGTATCGATGTTCAGTGACATTTGAATTCCACAAGTTTCTCTTTTCAGTTTTTTTTTTTCTGCTATATTCATTGAATTGTATGTCTTTTATCCTTTTAGCCACAGCGATACCGTTGCTTGATTTGCTTGGCTGTCCAATTAAGCAAATAACTGGACTCACTTGCTCTGGACTCTTTACGGTAGAAACTGACATCATCCATTTATGCATGTTCTAGAAAAAGACAGCGCTGTGTCAAAATGCGCATTTTGGTCATTTCTTATTCAACTGACAGTTAGACTGAGAACTTGCCCCTTTGACAAATTGCTTTGCCTGTATGAGTCATATATTTTCCAGTATTGATCATAGCAGTGCATGTCCAGACGTCCAGAGGTGTCCATCACGTTACATATTCTGGTCAGAGTTCGGTGGATTTTTTTTTTTTATCCACCTTACTGTGGGTAAATACTACATCCTATAAAACCCTGGATCTTTATAATATTTCTCAGTGTCAGGAAATATAACCCCATGGTTGAGTGAACAAAATGTCAGAGGGGCTTAGCTGTGAGCCAACAACACCGCTCTTTATGTGATTCTCAGCAAGCAAGCTATATCTTCACTGCAAGCATGTCAATAGATCATAGCTATTGTCAGCTACAGCAGTGATCTATTGACTGATACTGCTTGTGCTGCCAACGCTATTACTAATTCAGTTGCATCTTGCGACTGTATGGGAAAAACTGAAAAGCCCAAAGATAATTCACAGCATATGGGGACAAACTATTTAGCAGGGAATCCTGGATACCATCCGATGCTCCCGTCATACAATTAGACGAGAAGTGGCAGATGGGTGCATGGCAAGGACAGCTGGTTTTGAGGTTTTCACTGTTTGTCTGTCCGTCAGCGTGCCAATCATGGGCTTGCTCTTCCTGCAGCTCGCACAAGTTTCAGGCTGAGGCTGTCAAATTTATCAGAAATGTGTCATGAGCACCGTGCATCACAGAGGAGTGAGGTTACAGGTGTGGGACAAAGCGAGAGCTCCATCTAGTGTTAGCATCTTAATGATTTCGGTGCTGCTGGCCTAGAGGCTAAAACCTCCTTAGATGAGTGATCACGGCCTAACTTACATCCAGACTGCGCTCCAACATATGTGTTGCAGTAAATATTTGGGTCTTTACCAATTTATTCCTTTATATTAAAATCAAATTTCACCTCAGGATAGTGCAGGAGGCATATCAGGCATATAATGTGTTGTATTTAGCTGACTATGGTGAAATGTATGTCTATGGTGTGTGTGTGTGTGTGTGTGTGTGTGTGTGTGTGTACATTAAGTACTTGTCCTGGTTTGAAACTCAGTGAAAATTAAACACACAGGAAGTAGAAAAAAGTTGGATGACCAACTATAAAACATTAGCTTTCACTGTTCACTACAGTGTCACTTTGCTTTTGGCAAATGTAAATGTATCTGTCATTTTGCACAATAATATCAACCTGTGCGTGTTCTACTGCATGTTCTAATGCTACTCAAGCAAAGCTGAATCTCTGATCTAATAAAACATTTTTACTGTGTATTAGCACAGCACTCACCTTTGTCACACACAAGAGAAAAACTGCAAATATTATGTCGCAAAACCTCCTGAAAGGTTAATGTGGCCATGATGAAGCAAAATACAAAATGTTAGTATTTCATAATAAACATGTCTAAAGTGGCACAATAAGTACATTCTAAGTATTTTAAAGAGAGGGAGTGTGTAAAGTGTTGGATTAGACTGTGTTCATTGTCTAAACCAGAAATGTGCTTCAGCCACCTTATTACTGAAGCTTATTGTCCAGTGAGAACAACATGAGCCACAATGGAGAGAAAAAACACATCGAACTTCTACGTCTTATCAGCCCTGCACAGTGGGAGTTCTGCTTTGCCGCCGAACTACTGCACACATAGGCTTATCTAGAACTCGCAAATGCCTCAATATACACCCCACCGCATACACACACGCACACGCGCACGCACACTGTTTCAAAGTCAGGCTCCTGACTGAGCAGCTTCACATCATTTGCCAGCAAGAAAGTCAAAAAAAAAAAAACAGATTGTGGGAACAAGGGTTTGGTCTGTGAAGTGTTCGGACTCATTGCATCTCGGCTGCCTTTGAAGATGCTATGTCAGATACGGCGATGGTGAAGCTACAAGGGAGGAGAGGATAAATAGGTTAATTGAAATATTAAGCAAGGGCATACACAGGAAATTGAATAACCTAAGTGCAATGCTGTTCAGAACAAAATATGTAGTAAACGAGTGGCCTGTGACAAAGGTGACGTTTTAAAAAGCATCACTCGTCGAGGAGGCTCCCTCACCTTTGCTGTTACAGCTTGGATTCCAGAAGGGGTTAGCTGTGGGGCTAAACTCTAAAGAAATCCCTTATTCACAGCAGGGTCAGCCAGGGCGTTTCAGAGCCCAGTGTCAATGTCTGTCCACGTTCGCACCAAATTAAAGTTCCACACAGTTTCTCAGAAAGAGTTTTTTATTTTTATTTATTTATTTTTTTGCTGTGCTTGTGCAGGTGACACACATGAATGCGCGGCGACTAGCCTTTAGATGTCCTTCACCATACTGAGCTCCATTTGGCCCCACTGGGCACAGCAGGTCATCTCAGATGTTTACCTGCCACTGCCTCCCACGGCCCCCCGTTCTGTTCCTGCTGTCATAAGACTGTGTAAAGTTCAAATAGAAAGGCTGGGGAAATGGAGGATGGACACCTTTGATCATCGCTTCAGTCCATGCACTGACTGAAGACTGGCAGGAAAAAAAAAAGAGATGAGGTAGCCTGGTCCCTCAAAATGAGACTAAAGTCCATCTCTGCCTTCTGAAAATGATCGGAAATAAGATGGCAGAAGCCCGATGTGTTGACGTGAGGAGTAGGGTGAAGGTGGTCTTAACATTTTTTGCACTCATGTGTTAATCTTACTTTTAGCCATGTAGTGTGTAACTGTTGGTGAGTATCTACAGAGCACAACAGCTTTGGCTCTTTTTGGCATCTCTCCATTGAGAGTGAAGTGATCAAAACTTTACAGACATGTTAACTAGATTCTAAAGTAAAAAAACAAAAAAAAAACAAAAACAGATGGTCAAACAGGATGAAATTATACATGACAGATTGGTTTTTTACATGTTTATACAGCCATGCTTCCCCTGACACTGTGAAAATAAATAAATATGTGTGTTGCATCTGTGCAACCAGTGCCCTAACAGATGAGAAACAAAAGCAGAGATTAGAATTAGTTAAAAAAAATAAATAAATAAAAATAAATCTCAAATTTAAAGAAACTGTCATTTACTGAGGCTTTACATGCAATGACACATAATACAGCAGGTGCAGGAACAGCTGCTAGTACCACCATTACTACTACTACTACTACTACTACTACTACTACTACTACTACTACTACTACTAATGTTACAATTATAAGATACGATTCTAGCTAATACGATTTTATGAATCAAAAACCTATGGAAGAAAGACACTAGATGACTGAGTTTTAGAGACTGAATGTTGCTGTAGCTGGAATTAGCAGCCCAAATGCGTCATTCTGTCAAAGCTGGGGGGAAAAATTCAGCAATATATAGATAGATAGATAGATAGATATAGATATAGATATAGATATAGATATTTTATATATATAGATATAGATATCTATCTATCTATATAGATAGATAGATAGATATAAAAATGAAAGTCAGTGTAATAATGGACGTAAAATACCATGGAGGCTGAATTAATGTTGAGAGGGTCACCGTTGATAAAACTGCTAAAAAGGGCAGGGGTTTGAGCCCCCACAGTGACCCTTTCAGCATGTGCCTAATGTTGAGATTATTGATATGAGATTGACTGTAATTACACGAAATTACGGACAAATGACCAAAAAAATAGCAATTTCGATCGAATTATAATTATAATAACCCACAGAGCTGTGTATGTCGGCGACGTCCAGGAGACAGAGTGGCACCTGAAAGAAAAGGGAAATCCATCATCTACAGTGTATTGTACAGTATGTGCAGTAATAACAGCCCAGAGGGGAACATTACTCAAAACAGTTTAATATGAAAAACTACAGGTGAAACGTACTTTGGTAGCGTACAGTTGTGTGTTTGTCCATTAGCTCCCTCCGGCTTTGCTCAATGGTCATCGAGGGCCTTGATAGGACTCCCACAACCTGAAGGTAGACATGCCAGACATGTGAGCAGGGATAATCGTTTCTTTGCTTGTGACCTTGATGACGAGAATTAAGTCACAGAGACAGTCTGACAGTTGGAGCTGAGGCAGAGCTTTCTGTTGACACCCCCACTGGTGACTCATAATTCGCTGGCAGATATTTGAAATTACAGACTACAGTCATTCTCATCACCGGAACTCTTTGCCTTGAACTCTTAAACCGACTTTAAAGTTATGACCTTGTTATTTATAGCATAACGGTCAGATTATCCGATCACATCGAGTCATCTGAAATTTGACAGCTGTGTCCAAGTGTCTATATTTTGTTTAAGCGGCTCTAAATTGCATGTAACATTTGTGCTGAAAGATTCCTCATTGTTGGAGGCAGAAGCTAAGCAGACACACAGTGTGTACTGCACACACTCATTGCTGGTGTGTGACTTCACCTCTTTCTCAATATCTCCAGAAATGAGGGTGTTTTCACATAAAGACAGAGGAGGAGACAGTATTTATTATAACCTGCCAGAGCCCCTGGGGCTCACCACCTCATATTTCATCTTAATGTATCTTCACTCACGGCCTCACATTTCTTCCTGTCTCACGGTAGCCAGGAAAACTTCAGAGGTGAGAAACAACAACGGCAAAGCAGGTGACTCGGTGTTCACAGTCAGTCTCACCTTGGCCTTATCTGGGGCTTCCATATCTCCACAGATTAAACTGCCCAAATTAGACCGTGCTCTCGCTGGATGCGGCGAGTCGCCTCTCGGGAGCCGGAGAGGAACGATGGGTTTTTGCTGCAGCGGGGAGTGTGGCTACAGGCCTAGCAGGGCAGGCCATTATATGTCCTGCCGTGCCGGATGGGTGGGCCCCACTGCGCTGCTCTGCATCTACGGTTTCTGCTCCATGATGAGGCCCATAGAGCCCTTTCTGACAGAGTTTCTCACAGGGACCTACAAGAATCTCACCACGGAGCAGGTGAGGTACTGAGCTCTAAAATGAGATGCGAGTGCAGTACAGTTTACTACAGTTACTTCATCTTTTTCTTTTTAAATCGATGGTCTGAGCAATGCAGTGTTTCCCCTAAAACATTTTTCAGGCACGGTGGCCGAAGGGTACGAGAGGTTTTGCGCACGCACACAGAAAAATTTCTCATGCAACACATTTGGCGGGTAAATTCCATTTAAGGGTCCAGTAAAACAAGGTGGATATTAATAAGATGTATTTATTGCATGCAAATAATTTCTCCTGTCTCACTGGGGGCCTCAGTTTACATCCTCTGGGATGTTCCTCTTCTAACAGACTGTTTATGCTGATGACAGGTGCAACAGAATATTCCTGCGTATCCTGCCAGTTATGAAAGACAATGTCTAACCGTGCTATTTTTGTAAATATTGCTTTAAAAAAAACAGAATTACATTAAAATAAGTTTAACACTTTTCTATTTCACAATTTGTTTTAAATATACGAGGCCACCGAACTGGAACTTACTTACTGTGATATATCAGCTTCCCATCAAAATAATTTAATTTCACTTGCGTGTGGATTTGGTTTAACAGCACAAAACCATATTGTCAAACCAAATGCCACCGCTCTGCATTGTAAACATTACATAAGTTCAGTTTCAGGTCGCACACAACACCTGCAGAACAAAGAGGCCACGGAGGAGCAGACAACAGAAATGTGCACCTCAGTTGTGTTCAGACAAAGTCCTTTCTGCGGGATTGTGTGGAGGTGTGACCATGTTTGTTTGTGTTTCAGATCAGAAAAGACCGTTTGATTTCTCGGATTTTATGTACAATATTTGTTCTCGCTGTCTGGCTGTAGGAAAGGCAGTGAACGGCTCAGTGATCCCTTCGTACCTACTCGCAAGAAAAAAAAAACAAGTCAATTGATTGTGAACGTAAAATCACTAGACACAAACAATTTTTTTGCCTGCTGTGTAATCATGGCGGGAGGACTCGTTGGCATGGCGGCGTGCCATGCTTTGTACCACTGTAGGGGAAACACTGCAATGGAAATGAAGTCTCGCATAACACGAAGTAATATGTAGGAAAATATGAATGTAAAGTGTGAATAACACAAACAATTACGTGTATATTCACGACTACAGTTGGAGAAGAACAGGGGAGCTTCTACGGTATCATGCCTCAGTGGTTGCATTAGGATTAAACCAATCTGGACCCTTCATGTCTCTGGAATCAGTTTGTGATGCACGCGGCAGGATGGGACATGCTTTGTTCTCAACCACGTGCAACGCAAACTACTTTTCAGCTTGATTATATATGAAGCTCTAGAAGTTAGTGAACAAAGACTTCACAATTGAAATTTTCCGGTTCCAAACATGGATACAAGTGTCTAGTATCTATCAAGTATCAAGTATTGTTGGCTTTTCCGGTCACGTGTCGAAGTGTCCTTGAGCAAGACACCGAACCCCAACTTAGTTGCTCCCGGTGAGCGTTGGCCGGCTGCATAGCAGCTCCCCCATCGGTGTGTGAGTGTGTGTGTGATTGTGAGTGTGAATGGGTGAATAAGAAGCAGTGTAAAGCGCTTTGAGTGCCAATAGGTAGGAAAGTGCTATATAAGTGCAGAACATTAACATTTACCATATGTATCTTCTATGTGTTTTGACTGTAACCATTGAAAAAAGCTTGAGTTAAAAGTAGCACTAAGATTTTTCTAACTTCAATCAGTAATTGAGTATAATAAACAGTCGTATTTGTGTCGGAACCGAATGTAAAGTTATCGCACCGAACAGCTACTGCAGAACAAAATCAACAAAAACAAGAACCAAAAATTTATGACATATGTAAATCCTTTAAAATACTTTGTTTTTCTGGTTTAAGCCTAAAATACAAAGAAGAAATAAACAAAGTGCAACCCACTGCTGGCATCCATCTACATTGTTCTGTCAGGAGCCGACAGAAATGGCAACATGTGGCAATAAAAGAAAACATTTTTAATTATTATTTTTGTCAAAGTAACAGAAAACAACGTAAGAACAACACACTAATTGCAATCATTGTGATTATTCCATATCCAGGTGAGTAAACAGGTGTATCCTGTGTGGACTTACTCCAGTCTGGTTCTCCTTGTTCCAGTCCTGCTGGTGACAGACTTCCTCAGATATAAGCCCGTGGTCATCCTCCAGGGGCTCACCTACGTCACTGCCTTTCTGCTGCTGCTAGTTGGCTCTGGTGTCCGCTCGGCTCAGTTGGCCCTGTTCAGCTACAGCGTTGCCACGGCAGCGGATGTGGCCTATTTTTCTTACATTTACAGCGTGGTCCAGCCGAGCTACTATCAAAGAGTGACCAGCTATGTCAGAGGGGCCAATCTGCTGGGCTACGCTGTGGGCGCCTTGCTGGCCCAACTGTTAGTTTCTTTGGGTGGGGCGTCCTTGTATTTCTTAGCTTTGATGACTCTCATCTCTGTCTCTGTAGGGCTAATAACCTCCTTTTTCATGCCAATGCCTAAGACTAGTTTATTTTTTAAGGGGACCTATTCTGCACAACAGAGAGACTCAGGTGAAGGCACTTGCGACTCTGAAAGCCAGGAATTGAACATCTGGGCGAAGAGCATGACAGCTGTCAAGTATGTGAAAGGGATGTTCAGAAGACTCGTACTGGATTGTAAGGCGTGTTATTCATCTGTGGCCCTGCTCTTCTTCTGCATATGGGCGGCTTCAGCGAGGTGCGGTTACTACCAGGTTTCAGGCTACATCCAGCTTCTCTGGGTGGATGTACAGCCCCATAACTTCACTGCCTACAATGGAGGGGTGGACGCCATCAGCACATTGTCAGGTACTCTGGGGGCGGTGGTGCAGTGGTGCCTTGGTACATTTCCGTCTCCTAAAAATTATGTCCCTCTACAAGCGATTACATAGATTAAATAGAGATTCATTTGATTTGATTTGTAAATTATGTTTGACTGTTTGTAGCGTTTTGTTTTTAGCCAAATTTCCTTCCAACTTAACCTTCCGCTGAAGTTTTTGTGCCTGTTCCTGTTCCTGTTGCGTCATAAGCTACACATCCAATACTGACACCAAAGTGCGCCCGCAACGTCCGTCCCGGACAAAGTTGTTCCCAGGGCGTCAAACTGTGGCGCCAAAGGTGACAAATTATTTTACACTGTGGGATGAAAACGCGTTGAACGGAAATGGCGAGTTGCAAACAGGTTGATACTAAACATGTATCAAATTTTGCAGCAAAATATCTTCTTTTCGTTTTCTTCTGTAATATGGGATCCTGCAGTACAATGTCCAGTTTGTGCGACTACAATTTTATTAAAGCCTTTTATTGTTGTTGTTAGGCAGTTAAAGGAGCTGGTTAGGGTCAGAGAAAGATCGAGGACATTATATCAATGTGTAATTGGTCAATAATAATATTAAAAGCAAAGGTGGAGGTATAATGACAATATATAATCATAAATGTCCTTCTCTTTATGATCCTCACGTGGGCCTACTTCATAACCTCTTCAGCGCACACGTTAAGTTTGTAGTTTAAATTCCATCACACACACCACATCGATTTTTGGCCATGTGTGGGCAGCACTGCAACCCACATACATAAGACCTTAGGAAATCAATACGGGAAACAATCAGGAAGCAGTTATCACTTCACACACGCAGCGTGTTCGGGGAAACAACCCTGGTCATTTGGTGCCGTTTTCTTTTCTCTTTTTAAGAGTGAAATTGTCTTGAAATCTTGAAAACACTGACTCCAAATGAGTAGCAACCATCGCATAACTGTGTCCCGCTTAAATACATTTGCTCATTTAAGTTTATGGGTTTTACATACATTGTGCTATAAAAAAAAATTAAGTGAATACAAAGGGGGAAAAAAACAATCAATTTCCACAATCAGTATTTTGCAACAACTGAAGCACGGCAGACAATAGGGGCAGCATTAATTAGACTATTTAATTGCCTGCTCTCATCCCAGATGGGTTTAGCAGCTGTTTTCAGCCAGTCACTGCACTTTTATTGATTATAGTACTGATACATTCCTGTATTCCCCTTGAAACCCAAAGCAATTACTCTGTGTAAACCGCATCCAGCTGTATGCCTTTCACTTGTAAATGATTCTGCCCAACATGCAGTAAAGCTGTAGGGCCCATGTCTGATATTTCCCCAAAGATTCTTGTTGTATTTTCCTCCGTGCCGTACTTAGAATACATCCCCGAGGAAAAAACCTGCTGGAAACCGATAGGGAAAATATGAATATGGATTACCGACATGATAAAACACAGCGGAGAAACACAACATAATTTACTATTTTCATATTCAGCATGTTAATAAATGTATGTCCTGGAGCTTGGAAACATTTTTTTAGTAGCTCATTAGTTTTGGGATAAGACCTAATATGTATGCAGAACAAACTGAGTTATGTTCATCTATATTGTGATTTTCCGGGAGAAGGACTTACAGGCCACCTTGACTAATCTATTTATCTGCAGTCTAACAGAGTAATTAATAGTAATCTACACATCAAACACATATTTAAGTGAGCAGAGAATGAATTCTGAACATGCTTTCATTTAGGACGCTACCTTCCCTGGGCCAAGGTTTCCCATTCGAATTGACTCGAAATAGCATGTGGATTATATTTCTGTTTAGATTTAGGCCACACACACGGGAGCTTAGTACCAATTTAAATTCTAATTCGTAATACGCACACAGCACAATGATTTTTAATCAGTGTGACAAGCATGACACAGTATGAAGTCGCACACTTTAGCCGGTTACAAAATGCGAAAAGTTTGACCTTTGTGTAGTTAATGTTTGAACTTTCACATTTAAAATCCAAATAAACTTGTGTCATGGTGAAACCTTGGAATTCTTGGAAGCTTGTCCTACAAAAGATTCACATTTAAACGTTCAACCAGACGATCGACTAAATATTTTTGTTGTTGGCCTGAAATGCCCAATACAGTAATTCAGGGATTGCCATGAAATGTTGTACCACTATTCATGGTCCCTAGAGCCACCAAACTTAATTTACCCATTTGCGTCGGAGCTTTCAGTGTATCTCATTGGAAACCGTGACGCTTCAGTGTATAGCATATAAAGTGGAAAAAGTCTAATCGGGGGGGGGGGGGGGGGGGGGGGGGGGGGGGGGGGGGGGGGGGGGGGACAAGGTTGTGGACGGTGCAAGAAGACCCAGGATTTTCCCACAGGGGACCAGGGTTAGACTCTAGTGCGAGATGTGGTGCGGTTTAATGATGATCGTAACATGGTGAGATGAGGAAGTACGCGTGTGCTGGTATCACCGATTGTAGCATTTTGTTTTTATGTAATTGAACCCTACCCTGAAGTTTTTGTGCCTGACCCTAAAACTGTGGCATCAATGTAATACGCCCAAAGATGTAATAAGGTGCGTTAGGAAGCGTATCTAAAAAAAAAAAAGTCATTTATGAATCACTGTACAAACCCTTTAATCAAAAGAAAAGGAAAACAGGTTTTGTACCCAACAGATTCATGCATTTCAAAAACAGATGCTTTTAACAACACAATTGCAAAGCACAACTTTTTTTTTTTTTTTTTTTTGCCATGTAAAATATTGTATAGCTCTGTGGAAAAATGCTGATATTGAACATGATCCAGGCTTTTGCAAAGTTTCCACCGCTCGTTCCCCCTACACTTGCAACCACTGACAGCATAGGGAAGATGTGGGCTATGATCTCCATCGATCTCGATGTCCTATTTAATCCTGCTTTTGCCTTTTGTCTTTTTACGTTCCTATAAAAATGGAATAAATGGCAGAATGCACTTATCCCAGAATCCAGCACCATTTTAGCACCTAACAGTCACTCGTGCAGCTTGAACGTACTGTAGAGCCCAGCAGCATTATTGATCCCTCACTATGAAGCTTCACAGCCAGCTTCTGCTGACCCCACTAAGCCTCCGGTTGACACTGCAAAAGAGAAACTGGTCCAGTTCAGCCTCCACTTGACCCCCACCTTTGCTAATTAGAGCCAGGGGACTGATTAAGTACTTATACATCTTAAACACACAGACTAGTCCGGATAGTGTTTATGTTGGAGTGTTAGCACTGATTGACCACGAATGGGCAAAAAAATCTAAGCAAATGAAGGTATTTAAAAGAGTGAAGTAATTATACTCGGCATCTCCTAACTGTACGGTTTAACCGCAGGGAATACGGCGCTGTAAGTGAATGGATCCATGTCTCTAGGCTTTTAGCCGTGGCCCTATTGACACTCACCTCACTGAATGGGACTCAGGTTTAGTTTTTATTTAACCATTAGGAATTAAAGGAAGAGATCTTCAAAGCGTCAGCAGGTGGAGACGGACAAAGGCAGAGGTTACAAACAAAGGAGACAGATGGGAGGCAAAAGACAAAAAGCTGTTCGATATTTTTTTGCGAGCGAGAATGCATGAAATTGCCTTTTTATAAATGATTGATAAATGAAAATGAACTAATTAGCACCAAAACATCACCATGCCACAAAATGACATAGTAACCCTGGTAAATGGGACGTGGTAACCGTAACCCACATCACACGCAATGCACACAGAGGCAGTACAGCTACGTCTTACCTGGCAACAAATAGATGTTTGGAATGGTGAACATATCGAATTTCATAAAAACAGTATCTTCCAGTGTCTTTTAAGAAACTTTGTAGGTTCAGGGAAAACACTGCCTACAACAAATGAAGCCGCCTTGTCTGTGAATGAATTAAGTATTAAATACTAATAAAACTGTCTCCCCACTGCACATCCCCCTGTTTCTAGCACAGTGTACAGTGCTGTAGGACTCTGACTACCATCTACAGTCAGAGGAGATTTCATGGGCTCTACCCGGCTCATGAACGCCACCTGGTGGCCAAAAAAGAAACTACGACGCAGCTGTGCTCAGCAACTATATCAACTTGTTTTTAAATTATTCATATTGCTTTTGTGTTTATTACTGCATGTCAAAGGGTCTTTGGACAACACACTGAACCGTGAGCGTGTTTAATGTAGCAGTCTGTCCACAATAATTCCCCTCTCTGTGATTTCAGCCACTCAGCCATAGTCTTATCATTCCTCCCTGTTCTGCTGTTTACAAATGCAGTGCTAATAATTTGCTGCATTGGCTTTGGGCCACGATCTCAGGCTGAATTCTAAAGCTTGACAGAAGAAGGTCATCTGAACATTTCATACTGTTGACCGTAAATGTAAAAGTGTGAAACGTTTGACCTGAGCGTGCCGCCCCCTCCCCACGGCCATGGAACACCAACACTGTCCCCGTATCTCCACAGCTGCTTCGGCGTAACTTCTGTGTCAAAATTTGGCAGTTGGATTATTTTCAATGTGTCATTATTCACTAATGCTACTTTCGCTTCACAGTCTGTTTTTCCTACAGTTATCAAAAAGATTTCAACTGTTGTGTTGTCCTGAGTAAAAACGCAGAGTGCCTGTGTGTTGTTCCATAGGAGCTGCAGCTACTGTTGCCGTCGGCCACCTGTCTCTGGAGTGGTCTGTGTGGGGAGAACTGGTCCTCGGGGGTTTCACGTTCCTGATTGCTGGGGCCATATTCCTAATGGATCTAACTGACAACATCTGGATCAGCTATGCGTGCTACATGCTCCTTAAGACAGTGTACATGCAGCTCGCCACCGTCTGCACGTAAGCAAAACTTTAGAGATAAGCCAACAGTCCAAATCGTTTGGGGGGGCGTTTTACAGTTCAACGCATCACGGGGGACACATGTTTTAATTAGAGGGTGTTCAATTCACATATCTGATCCCACAAATAAACCATCACCACATTTGATGTGCTCAACAGCACAGAGCTACCAAACGCTGCACGCTCAGATGACTCTCTCCCAATATTCAAAAAACTGCTGAAAACTGAACTCTTCGGCATCATCCTATGCACTTAAATCTCTTAATAAAAAAAAAATTCATAAAAAAAAACACCTTTCTGCGCTCTTGCACTTGTATCTCGTGAAATGTGAACACTTTTCTGACAGGACTTTGCTTTGATGTTTTCTCCTTGACTTAGAGTTTTGCTTGCCGCTTTGGATAAAAGCGTCTGCTAAATGACTAAATGTAAATGTAAATGTAAACAGCAAATAACTCCACATAATATATGGTAAATGGTAGATGGCCACTTTACAATGTTGACTCATTCGCACATTCGCACACACACTCACACACCGATGGCTGGTGGCCGCCATGCAAGGTGCTGACCTGACCCACCGGGAGCCACTTGGGGTTCAGTGTCTCGCCCAAGACAGGTAGCCAGGACCGGGGATCGAACCATTGACCCTGTCGTCCGCGGACAACTGCCACACCAAATGACATAAATATAGGAAGAACGCATTCTATCTGACCCTCTGAGCATGTTGTTTGGGTAAATTACATCACATCTACTCACCTCCTGTTTCAGTTTCTACATGTCACTATTTTATAAATATTTTATGAACATTTATGAACATGTACAGACAAAAGTAAGTGAAAGAGGTTTTATTAAATGAGCCACTGTGTAGTGCAACTTTTGCAGGTCACATGGGCAGGTAATTAAAGGCGGCAGCTTAATGACAGGACTGTAACAGCTAATTGAGCTAACGATGTTTCCAAATGACCGAATGAAGACGCACAGCATCTCATGTGCACTGTCCCAGTTTTCAGATAGCCAAAGCACTGAACAGGGAGCGCTATGCTTTGGTATTCGGCATGAACAGCTTCGTGGGCACAGTTCTCCAGAGTGTCCTCACAGCCATCGTCATCAACACCAAGTCTCTGCAGCTCACCATCACCTCCCAGGTACTGAATCGAATTGGACGGCTGCAATGAAATGTAAACTACTGTAGGTGATGTGGATGTTGAATAAAGTGAGCAAATATTATCTATTACATGAAATAAAGATGTGTATGCCTCTTACCCAGTGACAGCTGGGATAGGCTCCACCCCCCGTGATAATGGACGGAGGATGATAAAGACAGGAGTGTTGCTAAGACACCGAGAACAAAACTGTGCTGTGTTGAAGGATGTGCATGTAATCCCCTCTTCTCTTTTTCAGTTTTTCATCTACGCCTCATACTTTGCTGCCATTTCCCTGCTGTTCACGGCCAGAGGTCTGCACACTGTGTTCCACGTGAAATGTGGCACTGCAAGCGACCAGGCAGAGGAGGGAGCCACCGAGCTGCCAGAGGGCTCCCATCTGTGACAAGCCCACGATGCTCAGTCCATTAATGAGTCGCCGTGGTGAATCCATTTAAAATGCAGCTGAAGTCAGGTGCTGTGGCTCAGATTGTGGCATTGGGAAAGTGCAGTCCATGCATGTTGCCAGTAGATGACACTGCCTTCACAGTACAATGCAAACATGGGAACCAGCTCCCATTCTAAGTGGCCACAATGCCAGAAAAAGTAGCCGTATCAGCTCTAAGCAGGGAATGGACAGAATTCAGAATCACAGGTTTTAGGGGCTTTGCTGTCTCAGATGCAGAAATGAAAAGGCTTTTTTTTCCCCTCAGTGCTTGTTTTCTAACGTATCCAATCTGTCCTGCACTTGGTTTTCAAGCCCAACTCTTTGTACCACTTTAAGAACATGTCTTTGAACTCACCCAAAGACATGTAGCATTTTGCATGATGATTGACAGGCTCTTCCGGTTAATTAAAACCAGAACATCAACAGTGCAGTAAGTCACACAATGAATACATGCTGCTTCCGACGATGTCATTTATGATTACAAAGTTAAACACACTGTAAAAGATTATGTCTAATTGTTTAATTACATTTAATGCCACATAACCTTTTGCTTGGCTTTGTTGATTTGTTTCATTATTTGTACTTTAACTTTGCCAACCTGCAGTTTGCTTAAGCTTGATTTTTGTTTGACTGCTGATTAAAACTGGTTCTTATCAGCAATGGTTATGTAAGCTTCATTTCCAGTGATGCACAGCCTTCCCAGTACAGTCAGCAACCTGCCCTTTTTACACTCATCATTCCAGGTCTTTTTAGAAATCATCATTCTCTGCCGCTAATTAATATTATCCCTCCAGGTCTTCTTGATTTTTCAGTAGAATCCCGAGCCCTCATTAACGCCCCTCGGCGTGCTGTTGATGAACTCAATCAGCAGTAAACTGGGGCTAAAGCTGGTGTGTTACGAGCACAATTATGTGTAATGACAAAGTGATGGAGCATTTGTTGTTGCCAAGTAACAGATTCTTGGGTTTGAGGCTTAGAGCTTAGAAAAACCAGATTCTCCTTTAGCTTGTGGTGTGTGTAGGTGTGTGTGTGTGTGTGTGTGTTAAATATGTGTAACGACCTGCTTCCAGGAGACCTGCTACACACCACCTTCAGGAGGTGGTGTGTAAACCCAGTGCCCTAATTCAGCATGTCTGCGATGTTGCCCTATTAGCAATTTCTGTCCTCGTTCATAAACACCATACATTAGTCGAGCAGACAGGAAAAAAATGTAAATGACCAGATGGTGCATGCGTGGTCACGTCTGACCTATAATTCAAAATTATACCAGTAAGTTAATTGGGCGTCATAGATGGATAACGGGAGACGGACATTAGCAGGACTGAGCTGGCATATTGTATGTGTCGCAAATGCTAATCCATCAGATCTTAAACATGATATTCTCTCAATTTTGTGTGGTGTTTTAATGAAAAAGCCTTATGAAGCGCATAGGTTTGAACAATTAAACACATAATTGCAATTACCTGAATATTATTAATGTTTTTTTTTTGTGTGTGTGTGTATGTGTTTAAAATGCAATTTCAGCCTAATGTTATGACGTCAGCCAATGCATCCGTTTTTTTTTTTCCCTGCCTGCATTATTGCTTGGTGCTTGCTCATCAAAGCAAAGTTCAATCTGTTCAGTAGATTTAAATAAATATACTGCTTAAGATTTGTTGTCTTGTCCAAGGACACATTGAAATGTTGCCAGAAGGAAGTGGAAATCGAACCACTGGCCTCGCGGTTCTAGCATTGACTGCTCAACCAACTGAGCCACAACCACAAAAGGGGTTTCACACTGGGCCTGAACGTCCTCAGCCTTGTTGACCCACTCACACCAACCTTCTGGTCAATGTTCACTTCAGTCCTTAAGGATGATAAAACGTTTCTCCTGGTTTGTCGTTCAGTCAGTAACACATCCAATATGGCAGCCAAACTGTGGGTGAGAAAGTTTAATTGCAATGTAAAAATTGCAGTGAAGTTCAATAGTTTGTTAATTTCAACATGTTTCAAGACAGGTGCCCTTTGGCGTCACTGTTAGACGCCACTATTTGACGCCACAGGTCCACTGTGGCGTCAGTATTGAACGATCTGCGAGCATCACCAGGACTTCAAAGACGACAAAAAAAGGCTTTAGGGAAAACGACTTCAGCATGAGGTTACTTTAAGAGACAACATGGATTAAGTATTAAGATAACAGCGACAGAGGAACGTGTTCTGTAACTATAGTTGCCATTGTTGTACTATGATTATCATTAAGTTGAATCCTGGTTTCTTGTGGAAAAGTCCTGGGTCTTGTTGGAACACCCACCACCCCGTCCTCCTCACAGACAGCTTAGAGGGTCAATCACGCAATCAATCATGATGTAACGTAAGGGGACTGGGCAGCACCTCTGCCGTTTTAGCCTCCCCCTGCGCTGACCTGAGCAAACGGTGGATTCAGAGTTCAGGTGAGTCTGGTGGTTTAGCTTAGTGCCACAAGATAGGTAGAAAGTAATAATAATAATTTGGAAAAACTGGTTATTTCAGACATTTTCCATAAAACAGAAAGTGAAACTTCAGACATTTTGGCTCCGGGTCGAAAAAGCTCAGGTGTCACTAATTAGCGTGACAGAGAGCCAGCATGCACATTAGCAGGACTGTGAAACCGAAGCAGTTAAATGAAAACCCAGACTTCATTAAGAACATTATTCACACTTGTGCTTCTCTGGCTGCTGCAGGTCAAAATGTCTTCTGTGAAAAAGACCCATTGAGATAATGTGTCTCCCTGTGAGAATCAATTCCTGGTATTGATTTAGGTGGAGCTCATTTAAATGATCTGCACATAGAGACAGAGGGGGAGGGAGAGAGAGGGACAGAGAGGGACAGAGAGGGACAGAGAGGGAGGGGTTAGGATAAAACTAAACTCTGGAGCCTGGATGTATATTGTTTATTCTTGCCACGAAATGGTCACTGCTTCCTTGAATTGTATTTCAGGGAACTGATGCTTATTCATATGAATTCAAGCATGCACATAAACACTCCTGTGATTCATCGACACAACCATCGTACCATTTACTCAGCTGTGGCCGCCGTCCCTTCTGTCAGGGGAAGACGCTGACGACACGCTGTTGTCATCTTAAACAAGGAAACAGGTTTATGCCACCGTCCAGTCGGCCAGCACACACACACAGCGGCTACACACCTTATTGCACTTCGCTTAAGTCATGCAGTCATCTTTCCCTCATCTATGAGGAAAAAAAGAAACCAACCCGCAGTTTATTTGGGATGAGGTTCCACATGGGTTTTAAAATCCTCATGCACCACAGCGCTGATATGCAGCGTGATAGTGTTTTTCCTGCCTGCGTTATTGAAAACCAACTGTACTGTATCAGAGCTTAGACATGTGGGGCAACGAGGATCCTGATCCCACAGAATCAGATAAGACAGAGTGAGTCATCAGAACTGAAGTGAATTCAAGGTTATGTGCAAATATTTTGCATATTACGGTTCGAACCAGTTGGTTTTCTGCGCCTTTGTTTGAATTCTGCCGCAGCACGAGCCTTAAAATTAACAATAGCGCAGAATATAATGTTACTAATGAAAATAAGATTAAGAAAACGCCCGATAATGGTGGATAATGGATAATCAGTTAGAATGGTCCTGTGTACTTGACCTAATCATATAACTGTTGCATCAGAGAGATTTCTATTGGTTACCGGCAAGTGACCTTTGCACTTTACATTTCTCCAGGTCTCCAGGTTCCATTTTACTCTGTTGTAGTCCTGTGGTGTTGTTTTCTTAACCACCAGCCTTTTTCCTTCAGGACAAAAGTGGAGAATTTTCTGTTGAGCCTCCCACACAAAATCCAACCAAAAGCCAATTTATTTATTTTTTGTTTTTGCTTCTTGCTGAGCTCCACAATGTGTCTTTCTCACACATGAAATACTGGTGGCATTGTCTGATTTCTTATTTAACTGTCTACTACTTTAATGAACAGATTAAAAAAAAAAAAAAATGTTCTTGTAGAATTTTTTAAACTTTTTACTCTACTCCAGATTTGCAGACTCTCATTCATGCTGCTCAACAAATAAGAAAATGAACCTGAGGTCATCGTGTGCCATTTTATGATTCGTGAACAGTCAGACATGCATAATGAGCAATTAAGTCCAGGTGTAAAAGAATGAATGATTGTGATAACTAAAGTTGTTAAAGCTTGTGAATGACGGCTTAAGTCCCTCAGGATGCTGGAAGAAAACATCACTTCTTGACAGAGTTGAGGTGACTTCACTGACTTAACAACCAAGGACACGGCAATACAAACAACTGCGAGCAGATGATGAATACTGTGAAGGCCGGCTGCCGTTACAGGCTGTCTCAGTAAAAGACAAAGTCAGCGACTCATCTCGCCCCTTGATCCAACACAATGTGTGGCCACATTCATTTGCATTAGTCGGGAGCTTCTTGCGTCACTTTGACACGTGGCTCCTCCCCCTTATTTAAGACATATGTCTCAACATGACATTTTGGCCCCTGCTAACCCAGAATGTCTTTCATCCGGGTGTCTGCAACCTTCCATGACAGGATGGAAATATGCTGAGGTTATTTGTTAATAATAAATGGCAGATATGTGGGTTAAATCCAATGAGTCACCGGTGGCTGCGTAGTTTTCGAAGTCACTTTTTTAAACGACATTTTCCACAAAGAAAAATGTAATGTCCTTTCCACAGTGGAACAAACGTAGCCACCTTAGAGCGGAGGGAGGCATTATGAATCGATTGCAATATTAATAGGGATATGTTTTTCAAGACGCATACTGTTTGTGTCTGTGTGACAAATTTGCCAATTCACAGAGAAAATTATCAAAATAAAACAATCAAAAATCTGCTCACGGCAGTTTCACTGAGATGCTGCCTTTCTTTCACAGGAACACGGATCACATTCACACAGCTACACAACAGGCACATCTGGAATCTGTCCTTCCTCAACCCTGAAATATGAAACGTGTCGTAACTCTTAAGTTTTATTTGCTTACCAAACTTAAATTGGACTGTGGAATTTTTATTCCTGGGACTGAAATAAATGGGATTCAAAAACCTTCAAAAGACAAGGCAGTGGGCTCCGCGCAGACTGATTTTGCAGCACAACTCTGCAAAGTCTGGTAATCGTACATGATCTAATCAATGGACTATGGAGTCTGAATGAAAATCATACTTCTTTAGTATTCGCTGTAACCATATCAGCACGTGTGCTCAGTCATATATAACACCCAAAGAGTCCAGCGTCTGCTTGCACACATTACACCCAGACCACCAGACCACCTGCTTTTAACTTGCCAACATTCCTCACACTACAAGATCAGGTCCCACATAGAATCCAGCTGATCACTGTCCATTACCGTCAGCAAGACTCCGCATTCTCTCACACACTCCCTCATTCTTCCCTCATCTTCTTTGTCAGTTCTGGGAAACTAAACATTAGCCTGTGCAGATTTATAATTCAATTGTGCAAACACATGCGTCGTACTCCCAACAGACTCCTTGGGTTTGTCTTTAGCTGAGCATCGTAGCCAAATGATGTATTTACTTCCTGAATCCTGTTACCTTCAGGGAAAATCGGGAGAGCAAACAGTCACTGATCAAACCAAACAAACCAAAAAGAGGCTTTGCTTTTTTCCACCAGCATACGATACTGATACTGTAGGTTTCCAAACATCACATTTTTATGTTTCAAATCCATTGTGGAAAATCATTGTGCAAAAACTTTTACGGAACACATTCGTACAGTAAAATCAGTGGACAGCAGGATTTGTTAAAATGGAATTATATAAATATAGTGAACAGCAGGATGTAGCTCGTCTTCAGCCACCAAGAACCAAACCTAGAGTGTAATCTAGATCCAGAGGCAGCTAACTGGCTTTTTGACCACTCAGTGACCCTTTACTGTTGACTAATATTGGCTGTACATCATGGGTGGGAGCAGAGAGGAGGTGTCTCCTACAACATGATTGGACAACAGGCAGGCTGGTCTGCAGACAGAAAGCCTTGTTTTGTTTTGGGGGTTTTTCTGTGAAATTGGACGCTCGGCGCTCTCTGGAATATGTTTGACGTCTCTGTGTTTACTGTAAGCCTCTCAAAGTGTCAAAGTATGAACCTTAATGAAGCCAAATGGAAAAATCTGTCAGCCACAGCTCTGCTTGCCCCCATGATACTAGACAGGGTTGCCCTCACCCTTAAAAAAGCAAACTAAGTGTTGATGATGGTGCACAGTGTGTTGATAGTCCCGTCGCCCAAGAATTTCTGTTGGATTTCCTGGTATATGAAACACAAGGCAACCCCTAGCAACAATGGACCATGGAGGCCTCGCTCCCCTGTCACCTGAAATAATGACCCCCCCCTTACACTACTGTGGTGGCAGAAGGCCCGTCAGGACCTCAGTGGACGACTTACAGTAAACATGGAGACAGCAACGTGCCATTATAAAGTTTTAAGCGGCCATTTGGAAAAGTGCGAGCCACCTTGATACCTTCATTGACCAGGTCGCCTTGAACCTTAATGATTCCAACTAAATATTTACACTGGTGGACAGAGGGTTGTTTTGTTACCTGGAAAGTTCCATGAAAGACTTCTTGGAGAAGGCACATGGAACAAAAGCCACCTCCAATCTACTATGTTAATGATTTAGCTGTATTGGTCCCAAAATTAGTAGTAATTATCATTTTATGTCATGATTTATGGACTTCTGGGTCTCATCAAAACAGAGTGCAGACTAATGTAACGGTGTGCTCGGAGGGTTAGGATGAAGGCCATCTGGGCAGAAAAACAATGCGAGCAAAGGGGAGAAAGATTAACGAAGAGACCATAAAATTAAATCCACAAGCCTGAGATAATCGTGGAAACTGGCGGGAAAACAATGAGTAACAGCGTGAATATATTTAGAACCTGAGGACAATGTGGGAATGTACAGGTGTGTCCAGGGTGGTATTACATCCCGCAACCTTTTTGAGCTGCTCTGTGGGCCTTTTTGGAACCCATTTCACTGTGGTAAGCCACAATAATGGAGATGGCTGGAACAAAGATGCTCAGGATTTTAACACCAAATTTAGCATCCGATGAATCTGCCAGACAGTCCGGTGTCCAACAGAGAGTTGATAGTCAGTAAAAGCCAGCGCATGGTGGAAGTTACAACATAATAACTTTTCATCAAGAACATTCATCAGTCCAAGATGAATGAACAAAGTACTTTTTTATATTTACAAGCTTGTACAGGCATCCAACAACCTGTTCATATAACTAATGAGAGCTGCCCCCCATGGACAGAGATGTCTCTTTCCTCGGATTCTTGTTGAAAATGTATAAATTAACCACATTTCCAGTCAAATTACTTCAGTCGATGAGCTTTTTACACTTACACAAGAATTGTGACATGATAGTAGCCATCATATTTTAACCTTGTGATACTAGCTGTACTGATTATGCAACACCCTGCCAGTTGTGTGTATGTATATCAATGCTGTTCATTTAATTTAGTCAAGGATAATTGCATTGTTGACCCTATAATTGTAATAGAGATTTGTCTCCTGAAATTGTACATAAATGAACCATTTATTTAATTCATCTAAAGAATGCAAATACAGATGTGGATGAGAATGTTGATACCTTTCCATGCAAAAGGAAGAAACACCCTCAATTTTCTGTGAAAGAATTTTATGGTAAATGGGACCGGGGATCGAACCACTGACCTTGTGCTATGTGGACGACTGGGTCACCAACTGAGCTACAGCCGAATCTTACATAAGCAAATTCGAAAGCTATGCTTACTTGCTATTTGTTTTACGTTTAAGGACTGTGAAGAAGTCTCACCTGCATCAGTAAAAAGATTATTACATTTACAGGTTTTTAATTTTTTGTCGTTGTCCTTTCGGTTTATCCCGTGAGTTCAGGTTCGCCACAGCGGATCATTGTCCGCATGTTGATTTGGCACAGTTTTTCCGCCGGATTCCCTTCCAGCTTGGACCAGCACTGCACAGCTGGGGAGGGGAACGGGCTTTTAGGGGTTCAGTGTCTTGCCCAGAGACACTTCGACATATGGCCGGGAGCGGGGATCAAACCACTGACCCTGCGGTCCGTGGACAACTGCCTTTACCAACTGAGCAACAGCCGCCCCCATTATTACATTTACAGTGTCTGCCCTCATTGGTCTGCTCAGATCCTACTGAGTGACATCTGAAACATGTGAGATGTCACAAAATCTTTTCTTCTCTCTGATTGGTCAACCGGAGAGACAGACACAGACATGGAGACAAAGTGCGATACAAGCAGCTCGCAGCATCATGAAGGTCACACATCCCTGGTCGGCCATGTGGGCAAACACTTTCCACCTCTCTGTCCCTTTGTGGCTTCCTCACATTTAAAAAAAACACCCCAGTTGCTGGATGACTTCATCAGGCAGAACCGGGGGGAAAAAAAAATGATGTGTTATCATTAAGTTTGATTTGGTGTGAGCACAATTTCCTTTCTCAGGGCTGATGATCGAAGCCTTTCTGTACGCTGCTTTTTTTAACACCACATAATGGCCCGTGGAGGAGGTACAGTACATTTGTCATAATTGCCGTGTGCACCCGTGAAAGGAGACTTAATTAAGAAGCCCTGCTTTCCGACAGTTATGTTCAAACCCTGTTCGTTTTTTTTTTTTGTTTTTTTGGTTTTGGTTTTTTCTCAAATGGTTTTTGCTCTTATTAGCATGTGTCATCTAACCTGTGTTTTAATTACAAACACCTTTTTTCTTCTCTTCGATGTATTTTTGGACGGTCTGTCCATCAGCATGTAAGTGTTAAAATTCACTGATATTTTTGGACTCACTAAGAACTTCACAAGAGCAGGCTTTGATTATGAATATTATGTTGTTAATGTAATTTTGTTTTTTGTTTTTTTCTTCCTGCAGATGATGACCAGGCTTTGTGGACATGGACAGATCATAGTACCCTGGGCACAGACCCGTGGACCGGAGCCTCCCACCCTCCCACTTAAAAGCAAATGTGCCTTTCAATATTCTGCAGATA
The DNA here is from genome assembly GCF_033026475.1 of Channa argus. Lineage (NCBI taxonomy): Eukaryota > Metazoa > Chordata > Actinopteri > Anabantiformes > Channidae > Channa > Channa argus. The sequence goes on from NC_090204.1 coordinate 22,581,273, forward strand.
CAAAACTACCACAACCTTTCAAAGGACACAGGTGCAGTGGCCTCCTGTGTGTAACATTTCCTAGTGTACTAGGAAATTGGACAGAACTATATAGTTTGTGTGTGTATTGCATAACTGTGAATGTGTTAAAACAACCGGACAAAACTGCAGTGGTCATGTCACAATTTGCAAACACGTAAGCACATAAATAATTTCATGGTATTAATCATACACTTTCGTTTACTTTACTTTAGCTTTTATTAAGCACAAGCTTATCTTTAATTGTTTAGTTATTTTGGTTCCAAATACATTAAAATTGTCTTTCCTTTATTACGAAACACTTTTTACCTAGAGATTTCTTCTCCCATTAGAACAATGGTGTTAATTGTTCAAGCTGTTAAGCTATTTCACACTTCCACCCCACCCTTCAATTCTGTGAATGCGAGTGTATCTGAAACTGAGGAGGAGACAGACCGAAGGACGAGGACCTAGAACATGTGCGTGTAGGCAATGTGTGTGTGTGTGTGTGTGTGTGTGTGTGTGTGTGTGTGTGTGTGTGTGTGTGTGTGTGTGTTTATGTAACACTTGGTTGTCTATTCAGTGGCAAGAATTATCTGTCCTCTGCCAGGCTGCCTCCTCCACAATCCCGGCTCTTTGCAGATCATATCTTCAGATTTCAAGAAGATAATCTCCCACTTCTCCTTTTGCTATATGCTCTAATATCATATCGTGTGCCAACTTGCATATGCCTTCGAACGCAAAACACATAAGGTCCTACAGTATAAAGGTGCAATCGCAGTTTGTGCATCCTCTGCCTTTGAGCATTTGCAAAATTAACATTTAATACAAGAGACACTGGGATCTATTTGCTTGCTGTGTGTTTTGTTCACGTGTTACCTTGTGTGTCAGTTAACATGTGCACATTGTGGCCGCTGTTACGTAACCTGTTTCCGTTCGCAGATGACCCAGAGGATACTTAAAGGGAAAAGTCTTTCATTTGACATTATTCTTTACCGTGAATGAATTGTGTGCTAGACAACAAAAATGTTGTTTCCATTTGCATTTTTCTGCACAGCTCGCCGCTGATGCTAGATACCTGCTGCAGCGGGTGATTATATCGAAGCGTGGAGCAACGTCTGCAGTGTGAATGCACTGAGCTGCAATCTTTTGAACACCTCGGCCTCATTTTACTGTCCCATTGTAACAATCAATGGCAGGAACATCGGAAAAGAACCTGTCAATCAGCTTAGCAAGCGAATAGTTTAGCTTCTAAAACATCAGATAATCTGTGTTCTTATAAAAATGTTAACATTCTGCAGATTTTCCCATTTGTCACCGGATGATCCATCTATTAAGGTCAATTTGGCAGGAAATCACTTTTGTGTTGATGGTTTGAGACAGAATTTCTCTGCCCTCCACTTTCCGCAACTTTATCCCAGCCCTCCGCCTCCATCCCCAGACCCCCTCTTTGCTCCGCACGTTTACTGTACGTATCTTCTTTGTCTCTTCAACCGCGACATGATTGAACAGCTCCTCGCAGATGTGCTCGGGTTGTCCTTGGAGATTTTCCTCTGTGTCGCTCGGATTCCACCCCCCTCTCTGCCTCTCCCTCCATCCATCTCGGCTGCTCTCTCTCCCCACAATTTCACACCAATGAGCATGCTGTGTGTAGCACCCACTCGCTGGCATCAGATACATTAGATATCGTCAGCCCTGTACAGATTCATACATATACACAACAGCGTTAGCTAGACGGAGGCTGCGTCTGCCAAACGCACAGTGGGGATAGGCAGTGATAGAAAAGAAGGGAAGAAAGGGTCGAGCAGCTCTCGCACACACCAGACTCAAGGTAAAAGATTGACATTTATTTATTGGATGAGTGTTGCTCAGGCTACTTTGTCTTTGGGTCTTTGGGGTCTTTGAGGTGTGCAGCTTTGAATTTGGGCATTCTGTTGATTTGATGTCAGTAATGAAACTACATGAGTGCCGGAGCTCTTATTCTGCGTGTTTGTATCCTGCCTGTCCACATTCCGAGCCATGTGTTTACTTTTTCACACATGCCGTCAGTACCATTTCCTGTGAACACTACTGAAAATAAATTCACACCCTCCCACCTTGCCTCCCTTGGTGCTGAGAGCTCTGAGGGCTTTCAGTTGAGTAAATGCGACTCATCAGACGTATCAAAGGCAGAGAAGGGCTTTGAAGTGCCACTAGAAAGTAGCCAGACCCTCGTGTGTTTCAGTTGTGACCCCTCTTCTACTCCTACGTTTCCCTCTCTTGTCTGTCATTAAACATCAAATTTAAAGGGTCAGTTCACCCAGCGCTTTTTTTTTTTTTCCCCTCATTTACGACGTGTTGTACAGACACGATACCACCAGCTCACCACATCTTGGCTAAAACGTTTGAATGAGGCGCGTCCTGTAGCAGCAGATATTCTAAACTAAATTAATAAGTAATATTACATTGAACTTTCAATGTGAACACTTTGCACTGGTAACGATGTGTTCGCAGACACATAAACATGCAAATCATCATTTGTCATATTCAAGTGAACCATGTCTATAAATCCTGTTAAGCCTCAGTGAACAGTATTTCAAAAACAAGGATTTCTGGCAGGATTAAAATTCCCAATGCCTAATGATTGCACATGGGTTTTATTCCTAAAGCAGCATATGAGATTTTAATCCAGGGAATGTTTTCCAATATATGTTCTGTGTGGGGGGGCTTAATGTGGTCGTCTATGGTTGTTAAGAGTTGTTGTATATCATTTTTGATGGAGCAGCCCTGGGATGCAAAATTTCAGTGAGAACTGACAAAGGTTTTATCATATCACATCCTAACAGAATTTAACCTGAGCCAACGATTCCAGGTTGGCTCAAGTTCTAAAATATAGGTCGAAATAAACTCAGATACAATTAATACAATTTGTTATTAATCACATTATGTTTTAATTGGGATTTAAATGGGATTGGGATCCGGGCAAGACGACAAGCTACTGTTGACTTTTGTTCAATCTAAACTCTCCAAGATCTTGTTAAACAAACTAGTCAGAAACTCTACTGCCACCTCTCCTAGACACTTCCATACCTCCACAGGTATGTCATCAACTGCCTTTCCACTCTTCATCCTCTTCAATGTCCTCCTCACTTCACTCTTACTAATCTTTGCTACTTCCTGCTTTACACCAGTCACCTCTTCTACTCTTCGTTCCCTTTCATTTTCCTCATTCATCAACTCTTCAAAGTTCTCCTTCCATATTCCCATCACACTCCTGACACCTGTATGTGATAAAATCTGGTATCATCCTTAATAAAAATGCCATAATACAGGAGCATTAAAAAAAACTGCTGCTACTGTCATGATGTGCAGCGGTATTGTCACCACATCGGTCAAGAAAGTGTGCTAGTGACGACTGCAAGTCAACGGGATGAGTCCTTGCTACAAGCGTATGACAACACACTTCACAAATCAAACACGAGAGAAATGCTGCAGGCCTAAGAGAGTAGCTGCTTGCTGCAATGCAAAATAAATCCCCTGAACAGACTGATTACATAAATGGCTAAAGGCTGGAGGAGCGATAAGGGACATTCGCTCAGTCGGTGGCACTGAGCAGTTAAGCTGAAAAGACCAAAGCGCTTGGCATCCTCGGCAACAGGCCTAGATTATGAAAAAACCACTACAGTACACCTGCATCACAGGGTTTGTTATCCAGGTGCTGAGGGTTACTGCTTAGATGTGCTAATCCGCTGCAAATACCCACAACTATTCTTCTGTGGCATATTGTTTTCGCTCTTGATTTATGGCTGAAAGTGTCTTGGGAACTTTGTCTGTAACCCAACTCAATTCCATAATCATAAATAATTGATCAGGAATGGATTAATGAGAGCCTGACACTCTCTTAAAGTAGAAATTGTGCAGAGCTGAAACAAGCTCATTCAGTCCGGTCACATCTCACTAGGTCTGGATACAATGTGCCTAATTCTATCACCATGCACAATGTTCTCTAGGAGCTAATGCAAGTCAGTGGTGTGTCCTTATCATCCTGAGCACCTCCGGCACATATGTGCTTTTAATAGTCCAGTCCTGCTGTATCTTACAGGCAGATTATCTTCAGCTCAACCGGACATAGCCGTGAAGTAAATACTTGGCCAAAGACTGGGAGACCTACTTGTTTTGCAAGCACTTTTTGCCCATAGTGAGTCAGTTTTGAGTTTAGTCCGAGTTAAAGATAGAGATACATAACCACATGTAAACCAGGATCTCTTCCTGACCTCAACCAAAGAGCGCTTCTCTTGCCTAAACCTAACCAACCCTCTTCATTAATAAAACCTGGTGGCCCATGTCCCATTAGAACACAAATCGGTCTGCAATTTCCTACAAGGAGGATGTTCATGATGTATCATCTGATAATGTGCTCATCAGGAGTTGGCAGTACATTGCAGAAGCATCAGGCTCTGGCCAACAATGTTGCAAAACTATCTATTTAGTACCATGTTTCTTTCCCATTTTATTTATACTAAGACATTTTTTTTTAAGTTTGGGTATAAAATGTGATTCTTATAATTATAATATCCCAACTTGTAGCAAAACCATTTTCTCTACCATATCGGTCTGTGAGAACGAAGCATTATTCACTTTTCTTTCTGTAAATAGTAACAAGACTTTTTTTTTTTTTTTTTGCTGTGTCAACCCATGAAGAGCTGCATTTTAATAATATATCCAGTGCAGTAATGGAAGCCTACTGTCATTTTGTAATTTCAGATATTGCACTAGTTCCATTTTTCCAGTATTTATAATTCTATTTATATATTAACGTTTTAAGCTATAGTTTGAATTTTACATTTGCAAAAAACAAAACTCCCATAGCTAAAAAAAGAAAACTATCCAATAGGTGGGTGGATATCAGAAAGCTGAGTGTGAATGTCCTGTGTTTTTATGCCAAAGTTACCATGTCAATTTGTCAAACTGACTTCTCACTGCAAGTCTGCAGGCAGTGAATTTAGATTAATCCCAATGAACAATGTGCATCTGGGCGGGAAGGAAAGAGAAGAAGTTATAAACTCTGTAAGAACCTATAGAGCAGATGGGATTTAATTTTTTTTTTTCAGGTTACCAAACAAAGTGCACCAACAGATAATGTATCATGTCCCTGAAAGGCCGGCACAGTGCACGCCTCTCTTTCAGAGATTAAATTATAAGCTGCTGGGGCTTGTGACCCGCACACTGGATTAAGTTGATACCAAACAGAGAGTGTGTGTGACGAGGGGTGACATTATTGTTACTGTACATCAGGGTGTTATGTGCCGAATAGCCCCTGGGCAGCTTTATCCCACGTTGAACCCGTCTGACCAGCTGATCCGTGAGCTCACGTGTTGTCACAGTCCCCGGAGGGTCTGCAGAGGTGCTGTATGGAACATGATTCACTACGTTTAATCAGAAGACTCAACCGTCTTTCAGGACAGTGTACCTATTATAGACATTACTTAGAGGTGGACATAATGTTAAAACCAGTATCCACGACCTATTTATAACAAGAGCTTATTATTGGATTTGATAATAGTTTCAAAGTAGCTAGAAACTGTCTATTGATGAGTAAATGGACAAATGCACAAGACAGAAATACAATAAGCATTTGTGGTATTTTCATCGATACTATGTCATTGTTTTTAAGTTTTAATCATCCTAGAATTATGTATATGTGCATGAGCAACTCTGTATTCCCATAAGTTACGGTTTCATTTTTAAATAACAACTAGCTATCGGCCGAGATGATGTCACTGTTTTTCAGTAAATACGAGCGAAAACAACCGTCAATTCTAAGGACATAGTTTCCTGTTTCCAGCCACCAGTCAGTGTAGTTTCTATTAAATCATGACCACATCGTTCCATTATCTCAACTGTTTGTTTGTTATTACAACAACAGTGGTGAGGGTCTCGGAACTTATATTAACCGTTACATTTACTTGTTTTGTGCTTAAACCCAATCAAAAGTTTACCGAAGCATTGTCACATAAATCAGATATGTACAGTAAGTAAGAAATCAACTTGGGTTTAGAGATGTGTTGTAATGTTTAACAGGTCCTTTCCTCCCTCCAGTAGTGTGCGGGGGGGATTCTGGAAACTGTTGGGACAAACAAATGTTTTGTTGTTGTTAGGGTTGAATGACTTCTTTCCATGTTCGTAGGTGGGATTAATCGTCTGTGGCTTCGGTCAGGAACGTCTCTGGACGTTTTGGATGAAATGCACGCAGACACCCTTAAGGTGGTATTTATGAGAAGATTTTGTGACAGGTGATATTATGGGATTTTAAAAACAATGTATATGTTGGTGATTTACACAAGAGTGGAGCTTTGCATTAAAAGAACATCCTGCACTTGTTTTCTATGTCTCCATTTTTTTTTTTTTTTTAGAAAAGTTCACGTCCAGTGTAGAACAGGTTGTTGCTGTTCGGTTGTTGTAGCAGAAGAGCGCAGCAGAGCGTGAAGAGGTCGGGGTGGAGCAGAGTGGATTGTTGTTCAGTTTTATGCTCAGTGCAAGCTGACGGTATGTTGCACGTTGCAGCTTTAACATACAGCGATAACCACACTGTGACATCACGGATCATATTTTGATGTCCGGTTGAATCCTACGTGAACCGGTGAGGTGACAGCGACGCGAGCAAATGATGCGCAGGGTCAACGGGCGAGTGGAAACCCCCATTGGGGTCCTTCTGCAGTCTGTGTGTTCAAAGCAGTGAGCTTTTGTCCTTTTAAACAAATCGTACACGTCGATGCATTTAGTTTCCAAAGATGACTTCCTCCTCTTTGGTGCTCCTCCATCTGTTCCTGTACGACTGTTTGTCAAAAGGAGACAAACATTTCACTTTAAAAATATCTATTTGCAGTAGGAAAACAGCTTGTGCACAGGCCTAATGGACATAGACATTTGGTACAAGCTCTCCTGCGCTCATCCTTCTCTACCCTGTGTTTTGCCGGAAGCATTTTCTGAGCTGGCCTTGACAAAACACGCCTCTATTTACTGTAAGCAGCAGTAACCGGTGTCCTTCGGCATTGGGAAAGTACGCAAGGAAGATGAAAACACTTTACACTGATCTACTCTCTTCTGTTGACATGTGAAAAAGCTCTTGTTGTGGACAGTAAATTCAGCAGCGTTTGCGCCTGCGGGTGTTTCTGGAACACAGCGGCAGTAAGCAGCTCCCGGGGGGGCCCCGCGTGTCGTGGAACATCTGGTTCTGAGACTCACCTGAGCCAGTAGAACCCGAGTCTGCAGCGAGGAGAGAAATAATCTCGAAAAATCAGCCGTTAGTCCTGCTCTTCTGAGGCCGCTCGTGATGGCAACACGTCAGATGGTCTGACACATTCCTCTGTGGGCTGTCAGACTTCCGCTTCTTAGATGCACTGTGGACACAAACGCGCACACGCAAACACACAAGTGTAAGTTCACGGTTGTGCACTTGTGAGGACCCATCTCACAACTTGGCTTTAAAGAGAGGGAGGGAACAAGCTTAGATGAATTGCTGTCAGTCCGTCCCAGTGCATCCTTGGTTTCACCAACTTTCTGGATTGAAACATCCCCGTCATAACCTCAGGAATGTAGGCACAGGTCAGCCCAGTGAATTTTTGGGAAGCTCCACCCTGTCTCCTTGATGTTACGCTTACACACAGTGGAGCTAATTTGCAGTTGGAAATACATTTTCGTAATGAACCTAGATGCAACCTCTTGACATTTTCTATTCACACAATAGGAACATGTTGCTAATTGTAAATGTCAAATAAAAGGTAAATGTTAAGTTGCAAATGTTGTTACCATTTCCCCACTAAAATATCCAGTCTTGCAGTAGATCGTTGAGGTTTTTAACTTAACACCGTTGAGCAATCAAAAGCCAATAATGTCATTCTAATTGATGCAGAAGGAGTCAACCTGACATTGCATTGATAATTTTGACTGAACTGTTTGTTGAGAATCATGATAAGGTTGCAGAGCGACAGACACACAGAGCGAGCCTGTAACCATAGCAACCCAGCCTTCCTCCTGCCTGTGAACACGGCGTGCAGGAGAGGGACAGACGCTCCTTTTTCTTCTGGGACATTAGAAAATAAATGAAATATTTTTTACTGGGAAATGGACACGGTGAGAAACTGGGCAGAGTGGGAGTAGACGGGGACCAGTCAAACACACACTGACACACAGAAAACACACACTGTTGGCTCAGCTACTATCTGAATGATGAAGCAGCTTGCTGTACTCTAAATACCAGGTTTAGGTTTTGCTACTGCTGCTATTTTTTATACTGGTTGGTTTTTATTTCCCCTTTAATTTAATAGGTGGGCAGTCTGCACTGTCACGTTGTATTTAGAGCCTCGAAGGTTTGTCAGGGGCGATTGGCAGACTGACAGAAAACAGGGCTTTTCCCGTTTGAGTTCAGCAATCAGTTAGACTTTATGATGAGGAAGTGCAAAAGTAAGTTTGATTTTTTTTTTTTCTAGGGTTTTTGGTTGCAGGCCTGAAATAAAGTTATGGGTCAAGAGATTTTCACGTTTTATTCGACGACATAAAATCAGTAAATTCCCTGCTTGTGCTCTTTTAGAGCTTTTAGCTGTCTCAAAAAAAAGGGCGGTCAACCTGGGTTTCCACTGATGGTATCATTAGTGACATCACACGGCTTTGATGGTTGCCTTAATAGCCCTTTGTAGTTTAACCTTTAAGTCGGTTGTCCAGTTGTCAAGGAAACAACGCAGAGCAATGGTTTGGTTACAAGAGACTTCAGTTCAGCTCAGCTATTGAAAGGGAACGGACGTGGCCTGCAGGAGACCCGGTAACTGGAGCAAAGGAACTGACCACAAGGAAGTGGGCACCGCAACAAGGTAGACGTGAAGGGTTCACTGTGTAGCTGTGGAGGCACAGGGGCTCTCAGCGAAACTTGTTTGATGAAACGTGTTTGTGAGATTACTGTTCGTAAACGTTATACATGTACAATGAGTCCGTCACTGGCTAAGTTGAGAAACAAATACAATAAATGTTCAATGTTCTTCATACAACGATGTCCGGAGTGAAGTACTTGTTGGACCATCCGATACGAGTGAGCTCGCCTCTACAGTAGCGGTGACAATGAAGTCGTTCGCGACCTTGATGTAGTTTGTTTGTAGCCCAACAATAGCTTTGTTTGTAGGAATTTGTATGAATATATTTAAGCTTCAAAAATCATAACACTACTATTCATCTGTGAACAAAAATGAGTAAGGGCCACAAACTTGGTCGTAAAAGAGCATCGTTTTCACAATCATCCAAATGCAAATGGAAAAATCGTATCAGCTTACTGTTGAGGTCACCAGGATGATGCTGTGGTGCCCTAAAAACCAGCCGCGTCATGCGTGATGTGTGACTGCATGTGATTTTTAAAGCCCCCTTCAATAACTCTCTTTATTCGTAATCCAGCAGTTTTGAGCTGTGGGACAGAAACATACTGTAAAAGTAGCCACCATTTGTCCACGATTGTCCCACGCTGCAGCCCCCGCTCTGGTGCCTGGCACCAGCAGGCACCTACCGGCCTTCACGGTGGTGCGATTTCAACAAACCGTCCTACGGCTAGAGACCGACAGCATGTATTGCAGTAAGAGAACATGCACTGGCCCAAAAAAGCCAGATTTGTCACTAACTGCATTTTAACAAACAAAGGGTCTGGAACATTTCCAAATGTCGTCACAAAGTGGCAACACTGATCTGGAGACATTAGTGTGGTACATTAGTTTGCCCACCACAAAGACTGGAAACAGATATAAACGCTGCTTGAGCAACATATTGTGCTGATTAGTGAGATTTAGCAATACTGTGTATCTTTGTGTGTGTTTTATCTTTGGACAGAAACAATGCATTGATCTTCATTGTTGAGTAATTTTTCATGACCAGAACAAAATCACTATTGCTAGAAAGTCAGTTTTTTGGCAAATTGTCCCAAATTGTGTATATTATGTTTTACTGTGATTAAATGTACTAGTTTGTTTCTTCTTAGCTTTTTTACATATTTTATTAATGTTGGTATTTTAGTGGGAAATAAAAACAAACGACTCAACAGAACCGCCGTTCTGTGTATTTTCCTAAAAATATTAAATTCAGATGATTGTGTTTGCTTTGTAAGCTTTACATTCTGTGCAGGCTGTTAGTAATCTATAAAAAAGAAGTGGGAAACTTCCCAAATAGAGGCACCGAATGGGATCTGCTATACTTGGGCAAAACCCGAAAAGTCCAAACAGATTTGACAAGCTGCTATTTTTACTTGTACCCAGCAGGACGACAGCATCGCTGTCACCTGTTTTGAAGACGTTCGTCCTATAACTTGAGGGACGTCAACGCCAGCGTCATTGCAGATGTGCAGTCATGCATACGTGATCATTGCCTCTGCAGAATAGGGGTTGAGGGCACCAAAACAGTTCACCACAGAGGAATCTGATTTCCCCATGAGCTGCATTACTGACTGTAGGGAGAGAACGAAATCGCTAAATGGAACTATTTCCCACTTTTGCACATTCGTTTGAACTTTGGCTGTGTGCACGACTCTATTCTCTTCATTAATTACTCATGTCAGCTCTTTCGACATGCGGGCCTGCGGGGTGTCTGTCAGCAGCCAGAAATTAGGACACAGAGGCAAATCTGTAAACCTGCACTGCGCCAAGTTAGGTAACGTCAAAAGTGCTGTTCATACCTACAATCTAGATTTTCACTTCTTAACCCACCAACCCCGACCCCTCTTCAGATTCACCAGACCCATTTGTATGTATGTGAGACATCGAAAGGGCTGTTGCTGTTTTTAGCCTCTGTCCTCCAGGAGCCAGTTTTGCTGCATGGCTGAATAGAACATGCACTGCTTCCTCCTGACTACATGGATTTGTCAGAGGCTTTTTATAAATAGCTCAGCGGCAGCACGTGTCTGCATCATACTGCAGATGAAGAACGCAGCTCACAGCAGCCTTGGAGGTACAGATTCGTCAAGACAGTAAAAGGGTACGTGCTGATACATGTACAGCACAAATATGAGCAGTAGCACTGGAAACAAGATGCAGCGGCTTTATTTAAATATCAGTGTATTGAAGCTAAGAAATAACAAGACCAGATGTGCTTACATTAGGTTCAGGCCACAAATTGAAGTCTGATAGCAAATCTGCAAAAAGTAACCCCTAATTTTTACTTGGCAATCACTAATTATGCATTTCTGAGTTGAGGTGCCTGCACAGTGGCACTGAATAAAGGAAGAGTAGCTTAAACCTGTGGTGGAACGTGGCAAAGGTGTAGAAATCAGAGGCAAGATAAGATTAGTTTCTTTGTACTGTAGTACTTTTCAACACCGAGAATCTTTAAAGTGCTTTGAGACACAAGACGCTGAAAAGTATTAAGATGTTATATATAAAAGACAGCGACACAATTGCAAATAAAACACAACACAGATGATTAAATAGAAGAACAAAATCAGTTGCATGTGTTTTCTCAGTTTGCAGTGCTTTTTTTTTTAGGCAATGTTATCTGTAACTCAGACCCGTTGAGGCCACTCTGATTGTTCTTGTTCACCCGAACAGCCAACGTATGAGAGGAGAAATGATAATGTGCCAATGACATCTTCCTATTACAGTTATTCTTGATCAGAAGCACCTTTGACCTGTGTGTGCGGCGAACGAGAGAGGTGTGAAAAAACTACTGCTTGTGTATTTGCAACCCTGAATCTTGAGCTTTCCCTTCTTCTTGTGCAAGCACAGAGCTTACATGTGTGTTTGGTGGCTGGCGGCTGTATTTGCAATAGCTTTTTGTTGTTGTTGTTGTTGTTGTTGTTGTTGTTGTTGTTGTTTTCTTAGGCCCAGATTAATTTCTTGTCTCTCTTTAGCAGAGGCTCTGAAAAAGCCACCAAAGGGAAATCACTGCCCGTTTTGGCTGTTTTCTCTTATATCTGTGTACATAAGCTGACTAAAGGGCAGAATTACCTGAAATGTGGTCTTCTGGACATTTCCCATCAGCACTATAATTCTATGACCTACTGTGTGCACGTCATCCTAAACTAGGTATCTTGGCATCTTGGCTTTAAACATACCGACGAGCCTCAAATGAGTAAAAGTGCTGCTGGTGTTACTGTGTGAGGAAGTCATCCAGCTGTCACAGCACCACATGTTTATGGAAAAATCTGACGTAAAGCCTGACCCTCAGCAGTCTATACATAGAATGCCGTACTTCAAATGTCTCAGCCGATTATTTTTACAGTCCTCCGCTCATTAACAAATAAAGTGCACCTTGAAGTTATGACTCACAGGAATCACAACCACGCTGCCCTTCCAGTTCACTGTGTGTGAGCCTCCGGTGCAGACTGCATCCTACCTAACGACGGTGTTTCCTCCCTCACTTTTATCCTCCATCAGTTCTGACAGAGCCGCTCAAACCCAGACAAAGCTTTGTTACTTCTTTAAACTAATGTTCTCGTGTACAAAAACAATATTTACCTCTCGGATGCACACACATGATGCTGTGGCAGCCTGCCGGCCAATTTTGGATTGAAATGCAGGAACCTGATTGATCGAATGCACAAATGCACGGGTTCTCTTTTTCTCACACACGTGCATCTACTATAATACCTCAATCAGCAGCAGATGGAGGCAACGGAGTGAAATTTTAAAAAGCCTCAGCATTCACGTGGAGGCTGAAGGCCATTAAATCCAGCAAATGGGCTGCAGCCGGATAATGAACAGTAAATTTCTTGCAATGTTTCCAATTCAAGGTCCAAGCCTCAAAACAATCCATTCCTCCAGCTCAACTACTGCACTGATAACATCCAAGAAAACAAAACGTAGTCCAGTATTCAGAAAAACACAGAAAGGTTCCTATTAAAAGCACCTTAATGAATAAACTAACTCTGATAGGAACTGTTGGACTTTCAGGGAAATTCATTTATTCACCTGCTGGCAGATGGCTGGATGACAACATTAATACTACTTTAACATCTGGATGGTAAATATGAAGCTACATCCAGCAGCTATTTATTTTACGATGTCACAAACGCTACTATTTCCTTCTAACTGTTGGAGTAATACAATTGTTATTTCTCTTTGTTTCTAGTGCTCACTGTGCTTAATTATTCTATACAGAGTTCTGTTAGTGAAAAATAAATTGGCTAATGAGCGGAGTAAGCGTTACATCTACAGGAGGAAATGTTTTTGGATCGTCAAGAATTTAGGGCTCTGTTACAATCGTGCAACGTTTTTCAAACTTTTTTTTTTCCCCTCTCGAAATACGTTATTGAGGAGAGCTGCTTTTTTTATACCCTCCTGTGGTTTTTAGACGTCTTTGAGTGACGTTCACCTTCTAACAATGTCCAAAAATGTTAATAACTTGTGGCCGAGCTTGTTTAACGTAACTCCATAGTAAGTATTACCTGGAGGGCTGTACAGAACGTGGCTGGGCGAAGCAGACGGGTCTCCCACTACCAATAGCTTTACGTTGCATAATGTAGCTTAAAATAAAAGTAAAGAAAACCCGACATGGACACAACCACAAATTAAAACAAAATTCCCACTGCTTTACACGCTGGACTCGCGTTATATTCTCATGCAACTTTACGGGTTCTCCACGCAAAACTAGGTAAAGCTCCAGCAGACATTTGGTGGCATAATGACTAGTGTTTACAGTTCTGCTGCCTCCTGAGGAAAGTGAGACAGAAGGTGTGATTCACTCAGAATACACTACACATTATGTTAGGTAATGAACAAGATTAATGTGGGATACTAGAAATCATGCTATACATTCACGTTAACAGCTTGGAAGTCTCTTAACAGCTAAACTAATTTTCTCCCATGATTTGAAGCCAAAAACATAGAATTATCAACCACTAAAATCCATTTCTCGCCGCAGGGCTCTTGTTTCTGCCGAGATTATTATTAGGCATCAGGTGTGTCTATAAATGCAGTCACTGAGAATATCAGCTCCCGTAGTATCATTTGGCATCGTTATCATTTTTCCCCAGCTTCACACGAAGCAACTCATTATTTCAACAGTGCTAAAAGTTTAGCCTGCGATTTTGCATTTAAAACTGTTTCCTCATTTACGCCTACAATCGGAGGAGCACAACCTTTTATCTCAGCAAAATAGAAAAGGGATTTTTTTCAAATTTGTTTCTAAGTTTAAAGTGATGAACCTATACATGCACCCACACATGATTCATCATCTGCATGCGCTGCATATATTATGTCTGCTATTTGTCACAGGATGTTATAAGTACAGTCAAAGCATTGCACAGTCTAAGTACTGTTTGTCTCTTCTTCTTTTTTTTTTAACAGGATCAGCATCATGAAAACCAGACTGGGCTGCCTGTCCAACAAATCTGACTCCTACAGTGACTTCTCCGAGTTCCTTCCTCCCGCCCACGAAACCACCGCCAGGTGTCTGAAGTGAGTCTGCCCAGAGAAAAAAAGAGAAAAAAAAAACCCTTTGATCAACATTTGTGGCCCCACGGAAGCAGCAGATTCAAATGCAAATGGAACCTGATATTACAATTCCCTCAACGGAAGGACTGTGAGCAGATAAATAAATGATGGCAAATAAAGATAAACTGGGTTTTCAATAATCACTCAGTGCCATCTTTCTCTCCATCAGACTATCGACGGACGAGGTCGCCCGATGGTCGGAATCACTTGATCACCTTCTTTCCCACAAATGTAAGTTAACAATTTCCCTGCTGAACAAGCCGCTTGTTGAGGAAATTAGAGCTACAATAATGTAGCGGTTTGCTCTTTCTTGTGTCTACCAGCACAAGCAGAGTCCCAGTCTCTCACTTTAAGCCTCATCTTATGTAGGGGGGTCATTTTTGTGTTGTGAGGACTTGGTGTTGTCACCCAGGAAACATAGAGCGGACGAACAGAGCCTTTCCCCAGGTGAAGAGAGCCCGTGTTACATACATGCGCAAGGTTAAAGCACGGCACTAGATGTTCGCTCCCTTAAAAAAGCAAAAATAAAAATTCACATTAGCTTCAATTCGATTGGAGAGGACAGACGTTAGGCCGACCGTGTCTTTCAAGCCTAACGTGTATTTTAGTTATCCAGAGCAGGATGCAGACAAATCAACTCGGCACATTCATCCTTGTTTTAGGCTTAACAGCATTTTAAACTCAAACCCTGTTTGGCTCTGCTGACTCTGATTGTCTCAGCTTTGTCCTTATTACTCCCACCTGCTCCTAATTGCTCGGTTGTATTAAAGCTCAAGACTCTGGACAGTCCCCTGTCACTTTCTTAAGTTCCCTTGCTGTGCCGACTTTGAATTTATCACTTAAAGTCCCTGATGAGTTCTTCTTAACCTGCTTGTAACGCGTTGGGGATTCTTGCCGTGTAATTGCCCTCAACTCACTTCACCTTTAGGCTGCCAGCACTGGTTCAGCCCTCTTGTGTTGTCTTAGATGAACTGAAATGAACCATGTTGGTCTTTGTCACGTGTCTCGCTTTTCAGTTAACTCTGGTAAATCATGTCAAACAACTTGAAAACACCCCTGAAGTGTGTGACCAGTATCCCCGTAGAGCCCTGGCTGTCACATGACTAACTCCGTCAGTATGCCCTAGTAGGAATTTCGGGCCAGTTAATTACACACTTTGATTCCAAATACACTGAACAGCAACTTGCAAGATTCAGTAGATTAATGTACAATAGATTCAATAGATCTTTGTACAATTTGCTGTCACTTCCACTAAATGGAACAAGCTCTCGCTTTTATTATAGTGTGGACAGATTTTGTATTAGTCTGTGAGACACAGATCACCAGTTAAGAATGGCCTATTTATTTGGGGAATAAAGTCCTGCAGTGTACACTTGTTAATAATATTGAAATATAAATGATTGCCAAATTATTTTTTTTTTAATTTTTTACAAATTGTTATATTATTTGATATATTATTTAAAGGCACAGCCTCATACATGCAGGTCAGACGACAACTGATGGGAGGGAATTTTGCATAGAATCGGGGCTAAAATTTGGCCAAATTCATACAGTGTCTGCCACGATTTAGGCGAATACTGGTTTGGTTGGTTGGTTGGTTGGTTGGATGGTTTCTCCTAGATACTACATTTATGGTATTTATTACAAAAATGTAATCATCAGGTGGATTAAAATATACTGGATTAAAATACTACGACGGCCCTGAGAGCTCACAGTACTGCAAATAGAAAGAAACAGGATTATTTTAGCAGGATAATAATTAGCAAAACGCTAACACTAAGTTAACAAAGTCAGCTCCGGTAAGTTTGTGGCAGAAACTATGGCACAAAGTGTGTTGCACTTGTGTCCGTCACTTTTTAGGATCCCCCCCCCCCCCCCAGAACCGTCGTAGACAAGTGTCAAAGCGATGTCTCCAGGGGCCACGAAAAAGCGACGGACATTTAGATTAGTAGGTGTATTTTTAGTTGCTCCCACAGAGACGTGTTTTTAATGCTGCGTCTGTGTCTCAAATTTTCATTTGCATGTGTTTTCTCCATTTGCAGTGCTGTGTAATGAATATAGTAGCTGCGTGGTTTGCAAAAGACACTACAACATATTTATTTTAAGTAGAAATACAGTATATGTCCCCTAACTGGGATTGTGTCCTTTCTGAAAGCTTTCCACAAAGTGAGTCGCTGAACGGGAAAATCCTTTCTCTAAAATTAAAAAAAACATTAAGGGAACACGGTAAAAGCTTTGGATTCCCCGGTGTGTAACTTCTGCGTTCCACTCGTGTTATTTAGGGACCCTAAATGTTGGATGTGTGAATGCCCCTGTGCCCATAAGTGTGTGTGTGTGTTTCTATGTATGAGTAATGTTGTTGAATATGCACAGATGGACCATCCCCTCGCCGCTGTCCAAGCTTTATTAGGTAAACAGCAGAAATGAGAAGTGTGGAAATAACATGTCAACGTGACATGGACCCTTAAAAAAACATGGCCTTCCTCCGCGTAATCATGAATGGGGAGTCAATTTAATTTATCACTTATCTGGGCTGAAGACAGAAAAAAAAAAGATCTCTTTGTGGGAGGATTTTGTTCCGATTTGTTTGTGTTCTAATCATGAGAGCTGTTTCCCGCTTCTGGGAACAGGAGTGTGTACGTACTGGAAAAATATCAACACAGGATGAAGGGTTTAATCACATGATCGAGCTCCTCTATTATGAAGAGAAAACACACATACAAGAGGCAGATCTCAGCTGCCGTCCAGAAATGGCTGCTAGGCTGCTGCTATCAATCATGCATGTTGGAAGTGTTGTTGTTGTTCTTCGATCCTCCTTCCTTACTATCTGATTCATTGTTGGTTCTTTCCAGATGGCCTCACTGCCTTCCGGACGTTTCTCCGGTCTGAGTTCAGCGATGAGAATATCGAGTTTTGGATGGTGTGTGAGGAGTACAAAAAGATGAAGAGCTCCACCAAACTCGTGTCGACAGCAAATAAAATCTTTAAGGAGTTCATTGATGTTCAGGCACCGAGAGAGGTGTGTGTGTGTGTGTGTGTGTTGCTGTATTTAATTATGCTTTTATTAACTTAAACAATAATGTTTTAATGTGTACATTGCGAACACCCACTAGATTTCCCATCTTGACTCAACCCCCCCGGCTTGTTTGCCTGCTTCCCAAACTAAATCCCAGAATAAGGTGTCACTGCCTAAACTTAACTTGGGTTTAGGAGCCAAAACCACTTGGTTAAGGTTATGGAATAACTGTATTTATAGTCAAAATGACCGAGAACTTAAGCTTAAGCTACCGTATCCCAGCATGGTCCACTTGCAAAAACATTTCCGTATTGACCAGTGTGATCGCTTTATTCTGTGCTTGGCCTGCATGGGGGGGGGGGGGGGGGAGCTGGACTCGTGCCTGAGCATGGATCGCAACACTTTGGTCGAGTTTTCTACGAAATCCCGGTTACCGATTACATAAACTCGTCAAAGACGGCCTTCAGGAGGTGTGAGTGATACGCACTAAGCTCAGCGACGCCTGGCACCTGACAGGTGGAACATAATGCCAGGTCCAGCATGTAGAAGGGGGGAGGGTGTGCTAGGACACAGTGCAAGGCATCCATACTAGTGTGAGTACGATCTGAAGAATCGACTATAGCTACTGTATAAACTGTAGCTTTCATGAAAGACGTACTCTTGTGTTTCCGGGGGGGGGGGGGGGGGTTGTTCTTATCGGACCTGATAATTTAGCTGATGAATAATAGAAACAGAAGTTATTTACACTCGCACACACTGTTGCTATGTGTGACTATCATAATATGAATTAATGCAAATGATCCGTGTTATTTGCTCTCCTTATCCTGGTGGTAGGTAAACATTGACTACCGCACCCGGGAAAAGACCAAGCAGAGCCTGGAGGATCCGTCCCCAACCAGCCTCAATGAAGTCCAAGCCATGGTGTACAGCCTCATGGAGAAAGACTCCTACCCGCGATTCCTTAAGTCCAAGATGTACCAGGACTTAGTGAACAGGGCACATGCCCAAGGCCAGCGGAGGTCTGTTTGACCAGTACAGTGGACCAAAAACTGGACCTATGCTGTGAATAATTCATTAACCCTTTGACGTCATCTCTGAATACTGTGAATGTACAAGGATGGGGTGACATGCTTGACTGTTTCCTTTGTCTACACCAGCTCCTTGCATGCAATCCCCTATAGATAAAATGTGTCTCAGTGGACTGGGCTGTACAGAGGACATCATATGACGATGAGCTAATTGTATTTAGTGCTGGGCCATATTTCTAAATAATGAATCCCCCCCCCCAAAAAAAAGTCTGATAATTGTCACAATACATGCTTCCTTTGTTTTTATTTATTTATTTAGATTTTGTTCTCATCAGTCATATCATGTCAAGATTCATCTGATGTATATTTCCAATGTTGAAAACTGTTTTTATTTGTATTTTTTTTTTGTCCTTTTCGGTTTATCCCGTGAGTTCAGGGTCGCACGGTGGATCATGGTCCGCATGCTGATTTGGGGAGTGGGCTGTTGGGGGTTCAGTGTCTTACCCAGGGACATTTTAACATATAGCCGGCGTCGGGGGATTGAACCACTGACGCTGTGGCCCATGGACGACTACCTTACCGACTGAGCTAAAGCCGTAGCATATTTTTTTATTGGGAATTAGCGGATCGGATCGAATTGCTGGATTTACTTAACCCAAAACAGTTGGAGTATTAATTGAAACATGTTTCTTTATTGACGTACGAATAAATTGCGTTAATTGTCGTTGCTTTTCCAACCAGCACTTACCTTCAGTTGGCAGCGAAACAAAAGGAAAGTGACGTTTTGTGGTTTACAACAAAGTGAGGAAACACTGTGACAAACTGAATTGCACTTGGACAGTGAGAGAGCCACACAATTCTGTGTGTTGCGGGAATTTTGTGTGACGTGAACATAGGCAGAGCTGGATTCATTTTTAATTTCAAGTCAGTCAACTAGCTCAATATGCTGCAGACATCGTGCATCTTATTGGGCCAACATGTCTACGATTCACTGGAAGCTAAATTTTACACCTTTTTTGTTTATGTGATGAAATGGAATCAGCTTTCAAGCTGCTGATCAGCTTTAAAACATCGGACAAATTATTTGCACAAAGGTAACTGCGTTTGTATTTTTAATTAGTTGAATTGAAAGTGACAGAAACTCCTTTTGTGACATGAAAAATGTTCTGCAAGTGTTTTTTGTTTTTTTTTTCCACCATGATCCAGTAAAATAAATAAATAAATAAATTACTGGAACAAGCCATTGTTGAATATCGGATTCAAGGACACTTGGATGCTGTATGTGGTCCTGGTTCTCTGTGGCTGTGGGAATTCGTGTCTCACTTCCCTGTGTATATGGCCTGTTGCCAGGATGAGCATGTTCAGGACCTGAACAGATTTAAAAAAAAAAAAAACCTCAGAAATGAGTATTAAAGGCTGTAACATGAACGTAGCCAAATATTTTCCTTAGTGCATGTGTACTGTAAAGGTCAAACTGGCTGAACATGTAACCCTATATGGTGTGTTGCTGTGTTCCGCCACGTCCCCTTACCCTGCTATAATTGTGATTAAAAGTGAACATGCATCTATATTTTGTGCACTGACTTACTTTGTCATAATACCACGAGGGTATTAGGGCTTCAAAAATGCTGTCATCCAGCAATCAGACAGAGGGATTGACCTTGATTCGAGTGCCACTTTCAGAACGGCAACGAAACCGCGCAGGGAAACCTCTGTTAAACGAAAACCCAGTGCCCTTTGTCTATTTACCACACTTTTCAGTTTTTATTAAATTGGGCATCTGCCGGGAAACTTTGTTGAGGATCTATAACTTGCAAAGAGGCTGCGAGTTAACTCCAACAGCGATGAGTCACACGCAGCTAAGTTACAGCTTCAGCCGTGCAGAGTGGACGTCTTGGCTCATTTTTAGAACGATGAAAAAAGGGAAAAAGCGCAACAGTAATCAAACATTTATGGTGCTATTTCTACTCAGCAGCAGCACCGCGTACAAGAAAAGCTCTGTTCTTTTCCAGTATCTGGGGCAGTGGGGGGATGAAGATGCCAGACGCAGCGTTACACATCCATTAACTTTGCTGCTGTTGTCCATGTGTTAGTCACTCAGGGAGCGAAGAGCGCGAAGAATGTGGGACAGCACATCGGTTGGCAGACGCAACACAACACTATCTGGCCCAGTAAAGTCAAACACAGCTGACGCACATCTCGCTGTGAGTGATTTTGTTTTCTCGAGCCAGGCAGCGATTGGCATGTAATGATGGCACAAATTACCTGCGGCCATGACGGCGTGTATTACAGTAATGTCACTAAACAGCGGAGAGTGAGCAAACATTGTGTGGGGCTGAGGATGCTCGTGCTCTGCAAATATAAACAGTCCTGCAAATAACAGGTTAATGCATCCTGTTAAATATCATTGGCAAAGATTTACAAAATGAGAAGCAGTGCTGTTGTGCTGATCATGTCAGTCATGCTCGGCCTTTGTTTTGCTCCCTGCGCTGCTCTGTAGTATCTCTCTTCTTCCTGCAACTCCTTCTCCACTTCCCTGTATCTCTGTGATTTTTTTGGGGGGGGGTTTATAATCAATAGTAAGTACAACACCCGTGGTGCAGCACAGCCATGACTATGGATCACAGGGAGGATGAGGACAGTTGATTGCTGCTCTTGTTCGGCCCTGAGACAAACAACAGAAGCAGTGCAGGAAAAATACCTAAACAAATCAGACGCACATTTACTTTATTAAACATTAAACTGTACATTTCTGCAAATAACACGGCCGGTTTAGTCTAGTTTGGTTTAGGGTGGAGGTCTGTTGCTCATTTCTTCTTACATTTTGACCTTTTCCTTGTTTAACTTCCGTTTTGCCGATCAATTTGGGGTCTCTGTTGCCCCTCAAACACTTTGCTTTCAACCGTATTTCACCTTCCCGATCACTTTATGATTATAATAATAATTATTATTATTGTTTTCTGTATTTTTGGCTGTATTCTAGATTTATTCTGCATCGGTGTTTTTGCTCTGTTGCTGAGCCAAGTGTTAAATATCTTTTTATACATCCAAGAAAACATTTTCTCAGGTGTATTGGTTGCAGCCTGACTGTTGATGATGAGCAGTACTATGTTCATCTTAAAGAAACTTCCAGGTTTTCTGAATTACTTGATCAAATAAAAAAAAAGATCAAGTTATGTAGACCAACAATGATATAAAGAATTAATATGTATTTGTCTTTCCTAACATCTTCTGTAGTGGATTGAACTAAACTCTGTTTAATCAAGTCGTGCTGTATCCTGAAATACTTGTGCAAAGATGCCAAATGCTTTGTCTTACGATGAGCATTTTGCAGCTTGTAATATATAAAAACTAGTTCATCCTAAATTTATAATAATCTCCTTAATCTTAATCTCCTTAAACTAAATTTCCTTTTAGACTCAATTCTGTTCCCCCTTTTGTGTCAAAAACATCTCTGACAATCATAGTACCTGCCGATCCCTGCTATTGACATTAGTGGTTGTTTTGTTATGATCTCCATGGAAGCAGGTACATTCATAGTGTGTGTGTGTGTGTGTGTGTGTGTGTGTGTGTGGTGTGTGTGTGTTGTTGAGAGTAAAATGTCAGTCCTGTTGTTGTCCAGCCCTGATGTTTCGCAAGCCCACCACAGAGCCATTCAACCTGCAGTTAATTATCAGTAATTTATCCGGGACATACTGGTAATGGACCACCCACAAGTCAAAGTCATTTAACTGTTCAAGGTGCTTTTTTTTGGGGGGGGGGGGGGGGAGAGCGTCCACTTATATTTTATTCATGACAGTGAAATCTGTTTTAGTTCAGCCAGCTAACTCTGCTCCGCTCTCATTCACACCTCAAGCCTTTAGGGGTTTATTACTGACTGATGTACATCTTAAGAGGGACAATATTATTTGGTCCTGAAAATGCTTTTTTTTTTTTTTCAACTTTCCCAAACAGGGCAGAAGCTGTGAAAACCACACTCATTAATCCTTAAGATCATAGTGTCCAAAGTGCCATGTTACCCACCGGCACTTAAAAAAAATAAAAATAAAACCCTCCTAGTTGCTATTGGTGGCAGGCTCCACCAAACATTGTCTGTACATACATGCATGAATAGACACACGTCACACTGTTGAAAACAAAAGGCCGTGAAAGCCAAGAAGTGGCTTCATAGACAGTCGGCGGACGAGATAGTAGCATGTTGCTGACTGGTTTTCTATTGCTTGGTTACCTGTGATAAGACTTATTGTGCATCCAAAGCATTTGTTTGATTGGCCGGGGAGCGTGTGGCCGCAGCTCAAGTATTTATTACATTTCAGTTTTTTGAAGAACAAAAACAATCATTCCCAGCCATGTTGTGTGCAGCAGTTATCCCCGTTTGTCAGCTGGTGGGCCGGCCACTGTGGGCCAGACCTAAACTCTCTCAGTGACCAGTGTCCTGCCACGTTTTGTAAAGTCGAGTGTTGAGCTCCATGTCCATCCAATTGAAGAAAAATGTTTAATCAAACGCTTTTTGCAGCTGTAAGAAAGGTCTCCATCTCCTCTGTGAATTTAATGTGGGCAGTATACAATAGGATGGGGGCCTGGTAGATCAGTGGTAGAGGATGCATTGGATTCCCCCCCTCCCCCACCCAGGTGTGGTCCAGAGCCCGGATACAAATAGAAGGGTTGCGACAGGAAGAAAAACTCATGCCAAATCAACGCGGTGACCCCCTGAAGGGACAAAACAAAAGCCGTGGATCTGGTATATAACAGTATACAACAAAGATAAATATCACAGCCCAAAACATATATTAAAATATTTTCAAGCCAAAACTCCAAATAGTACTAACTGTTAAAGTAAACATAAATAAATATATGAAAGCAATTTCCAAAGATGGTGAAACAAAAAAGGACCAAGAGATACGAATTACTGCTTGGCAGCTCTAGTGAGTCTCAGACCTCCACTTAGTGTTTGGATACTTCAACATTTCTAAGGAGGCAGGTGTCTGCAGTGCGAAACAAACGTTTTTGTTGCAGCCCCTCACATGACGCACATCATGTGACAATAAGGAAGCAACCCTAACCCCCAACTCTTAACGTTTTTATGTGCTGCCACACTTTTAGTGCTCAGATCAAATGGCAATATTTGGAACTGGGCCCCATTTTGGCTCCATTGTAAGCTACACTACCTGCAATTTTGCTGCATGACGCTAAAAGATGTGAAGTTTCAACAGACGCTTGCTTCGCTACATGGCGCCGACATTTCAACAAATGGTTCATTGGGTTTCATGAGCGAGTAGGTGCAAATAAGTCTTAATCCATAGTCTTAGTCATTTTTAATCATGGATGTCCCAAACTACTTACGTTTTAGTACTCACAAATACCTAGTACTTTTACAAGTGCTAAACTGTAGTATTATCGGACGTATGCGTTGTTCATCCCTAGTTTTAACAACTCCGGTGATCCTCTGTACAGCACCAACAGGAGATTCTTTTTTTCCAGGTGGATATAATATCTTAGTGGTTTTGCAGGCACCATTATGTAAGGACCATCTCTAAAGACATTCATATCATTTTGAACTGGACTTATAAGTGTTAACTGGCAAACATTTGCGTGCTAACACCTGAAGCCGAGCTGGTGACCAACATAGACGTCGCTTGCTATTGGGAGAAAATGGCTCATAGTGCAGTTCCAGTATGTCAAACAGAACCAGGAGCTGGAGACTCCCCTGTTACAGAGTTGCCACATGGTACTGCATGTGCCAGCTTAGTAACGCTTGACTTCTGCTATGGTGCCTGGAGTAGAAGTGACAGTGGACACGCGTGCACACACACACGCACACACACACACACACACACACACACACACACTCTCGGTCACAGTTTCTATTCCTGACACAGGACAATTGAAAAGCTTTGAAGTAGCATAAGGGAAAGAAATAGTGATTAAACAGAATTTAAAAAAAAAAAAAAAACAGAAATGATTTCCTCGATTATCACTTTGAATCTCTGGGCAGTTTGCACGTTGTGGGCCCGTCTGACCTCTGTCTAAACAGCCCCCCCTGGGAGTGGTTCCAGATCCCACTGTTGCTGAAGGGGAAGCATACTCCAGTGGTCACTGTTTAACGGCACAGTGAGCATCTGCCTGGGCCTGTGGCAGACGGCTTCTCGCCTCCCCGGAGGATGATCAGACAGATGGGGAACCTGAGGGCTCCTACATGCACAAGTTAAAATGGACTTCTTTAGGTTCTGAGTGAGAGATTACAATATTTGACGTCCTAGCTCACTCACGTTTTATTTACTCATTTTGGCTTTAGGCTTAAGTTCTGTGAACAGTGGTCAATATTTAGGAACTAAGAGGACAGAGCCTCGCATCAGTTTACTGCCATAAATACACCGAAAACACACACACACAATCTGTTTTCAGGAAAACAACATGCATATAGACAATTGTTGCCACTCAATGTATAGAGCTGCTGTACCTGTATGGAACATGTGAAGCAACCATCATGAGCCAGTGAGCGTAAAGACTGAAACCAGCTAGTCTGGTTCGGTCAAAAGATGATCAGGTCCCTCTTCCATCACCTCTCAAGTTACTAGTTTATATTTGTTTAATCCCCAGAAAAAAGGTCCACTGTCTTTTTTCTCTTTCTGTTACAGACCACTGGATGTCAGTCGCAGATTTTACTCAAAAGTTTAAGTGAAAAACTCTGTACATCAACTGTGATGTAGCTCATTCAGAGCAAAGATGTGAGTGGGACAATGTCTGGCATTAGGTCATAAAATGCTTCAGGCAACAAAATAATAAATCTATAAATACCAGACCGACCTCTGAAACAAACTAACTTAAATCAATCATCCAGCCCTTTTGTTTGGATTCTCATTCTAAACTTTCATTTCGCATTTTGGGCAAATCCACAGGCAAGAATTTCCCAGCAATTCATCTGCCTCCTTCAATGTTTCCATCCGCTCATTCGTTTAAACGGGCTTGCAAACGTCCCCTTCCGCTCTTCACTGACTCACCCCTATGAGGGACCTTCAGAAAAAAACAAACAAGCTGATGTAATGCCAGGAAACATTGCAGACATCTCCTCTGACATTGACCTTAACACTGGGATTTTTTTTTTATTTTTATTTTTTACCTATTTTACTTTCCCTTTTCCGCCATATAGAGGTCATGAACGCAAACAGGCAGGCAGAAAATGCAGCGCTGTTACTGAAACATGGCACAGAAGGCTGCAGGAAAGCTTGTCCACATTTGTCTCTATTTAGATTTTAATGACTGCACAGTGCAGTACACTGAAAGTTCACACATAAGACAGTGTCGTCAGTCCAGTTAGCGTGTGCCAGCAGCTGCTCGGTGTATTTGCTCTGCTGCCCCTGTGTACATTCTGTATTGTGTAAGTGAATTGCAAGCGGCATCACAAAGCATAGCATAACATCTGGTTAATGCTTCATGTGGAAATAAAAGAGTCGAGCATGTGGAGAGTTGAATCGTCTTTCAGGCCACAAACAGAGAGACGAGGCACAAATGTTCGTAGCATTTGTGACCCTCTGTTAAACAGCAAACGCACACCGGAATCTGAAGTTAGTATTCTGGTTATATCCATCAAGGGAAGACTGAGAAACACTTTATATTTCAAGTGTTCCCATCTTTTGCTTATGTTAGAGATGCAGAAGGTTTTTATTTAGTTATTTCAGGTTTTCGTACCAACTTTTTAGGAACTGGGGTTGTACTTTAGTAAGTCAACTCAGACTAATATGGTGTATTAGTCACTTTTTGGCATTGTAGTCACCACCAATAAAGCAGATTGATAAATGGAAACAGATGACAGATGACTTTCCTTTGCTCCTTGACCTACTCTCTATGCTAATATGAAGCTCTTATGCAGCTTCGGAAGGAAAGATGGCTAATAACAGATTCTCATCAGCGTGCAATTCACCAACAGATAACTCGCTGTTGGTGGTAATTTTATCCACTGCCGCCCTGTTTCCATGGCAATGGTGTAAACGAGGTTTCAGGGACCTCCCCTGGTTTGTCATCTTTGAAAATATTTCAATAAGAGCAGCACAAACTGCACATCGCAACGAGAGGATGTACCCAGTCCTGCTTTGTCATTTCCGCGGCAGAATCCAGATGGAGGCAAAGCTGCACGCTGAGTTAAAAATGAAGCTTTGTCTCCATCACAGCTGAGTCCAAATGAAACTGAAAGGTCTTTACCAGGGCTGTAATGGACAGCCTGAGATGAAGAGATGAGGACTTCCAGTTTGAGGTAGCATGAGGTAAAAGGACTCACGCAAATGATATGAATAGGATTGTGGCTGGAGGTAAAGTAAGGTTCTGACACGCGAGTGTCCTGAACTGGCCTAAGCTTTGATACAGTCCCACAGGCGACAAAGCAAACTTGGATTTAAAACGTGCTCTTTTATTTGAAACTCACTCATACACTTCACTTCTGAATTATCTGAATTATGGCCCGTCAATATTCTGACATGACACACACTGAAAATAATCATTTAGATTTGTTCAGTAAAGTATGATTCATAGATGTAACAAAATGTCTCTTTCGTGGTTTTGATCCATGGACAAGTTTGAACACGTTTCTACTAGGATTTGGCTGCCAAAGACACAAGGCCGCTGTCACTGAGAGGAGAAAAAGGCTCGAGAGCCTCTTAAGGAACATGATCGGGTTAAAGATGTGAACATTGCTGCTATTAGCCCCTCACCCGCTGAGCAGCTCTGTTGCGAGCAAACATTTATCTTACATTTATATAATTAAAGAGGGCCGGGCTTCCCGTCAGCTACTCTCCAATTTTCGAATCACGGGAGACGGTGGACAAACAAGTAGGCGAAGAAGAAGGGCAGCAAGTGCCAGAGCAGTTTTTCCTATTGAAAACATCAACATGCAGTGTGTCGAATTCTGTCGATTAAAACGAGGGTATTTGCTCGTAAAGTGCACAAAAATAACAAGGAAACATATCAGCAGCTACAATTTGGTCTTTAAGATTGACTTGTCCACCAATCTTTGTCCAGCTTTTACAGAGCTGTGACATAATTCAAATGTGTTTTTTAGGTTTTTCCTGATCAAACACTGAATATAAAGACGACCTTTGTATGTACTGTAATAATAATAATGAGCCTGATTGTCTACAGTCGCTCTCAATCAAACTTGATTGAGAGAGAGTCTTCTTAGGACTTAAAAACCAAGCAAAATTCCTCCAGGGTTTTCTAAGAAAAGCTTCCATGTTACAGTGGTTACCGAGAGCATCCTAGTTCATCAGACAGTGAGTCAGAGTCTGTAATCAATGACTGGTTAATCTATAAATACATAAATGCGTACAAGTAAGAAAAAGGTGACGCGTCGGTGTAAAAGAATGCACAACCGTCCAAGGACAACGGTTGGCATCACCCGATGACAAATAATCAAGGTCTGTGTTGCTAAGACCTCAAAAGGCTTTTTTTCTGAAAAAACAGGATGAACGCCTTCACTCGTGGGTTTATTTCAGCTTTTACATCTGTCATCTTCTTGCAACATGACTTATTATTGTGTTGAAAAGCAAATTACTCAAGGACAGCGAGCCTACGGGTGGTATGCTCTCATTTTGGGTGTTTTGTCTGTACAGTAGAAATATCGTTGGAGCGTGTAGAGATGTAAGGTGTAAGGTTCTTTCTGGTTTGACCAATTTGGTGTGTGTGTGTGTGTGTGTGTGTGTGTGTGTGTGTGTGTGTTGAAAGAGCCGGCGTCAAGGGCAGTGAAAATGATTATACTTATTCTTTTTGTTTTCCCGTTTCCGGTCGGACTAATGGAAGCAGTGTGCTGACATCATAGTATGAGTAGGCGAGTGGGTGGCAGGGTTCCCCCAGGCCTCTCAGACAAGCCTTTTGTTTCTCCACGGCAACCGATGGTGCAATTAAGTCCCCAGCACAATGAGCGTGGACACGTTAGGTAATCCCTGCGCAGCTGTCTTTCTCGCCTGCCACAGCCTTCCACTCTACATCAGTTGAGTCAATCTCATCACTTCTGCCTCATCCTGGCGCGTTGTGAACTCTCTCTTGCTAAATGCATCGTGCATTACAGGCAAGCGCCCGTTTGCCCTGCTGCCTTTTTAGATCCCAGATCGGAACTTCCTAAGTCCTCGTTCAGCCGCGGTCGTCCATCTAACTTGCCACAGATATGGACGTTGTCCTTCCATCTCTATCGTTAGGTTTGTCTGAGCTCAGGCAACAACGTTAGGAAAAGATCATAGTGATTCACTTTTGAACCTATAGCTCGTTTTAAGCACAGAAACAACACTACAGCACTGGGTGACATGTTCCTCTTTTTATGATGGACATGTGAAATATAAGACCTGTGACTCAATCACACAGAGTCTAATGCCTGAAAACCCCATTAGTAGAATTAATCTGCTGCTCAAGATTAAATGTAATATATTATTACTGAAAGCTTTATCTTTCTTTGTTTTGTGGTTTGGCCACATGGGGGCAGCAGAAACACACGGTCAATCAACCCCGTCTTTATAAATGACCTTCCCCTGCAACTTAACTGCAATCGCGACTTAATGCGTGTTCACACTAAAGTCTTGCTGTTCAGTCCTTCCACTCTATCGCGGTTCACAAAAAGAACTGGATAACGAATCAAGCCATTAAAACTAAAATGTGCCGAGCTTTTCTCGACTTTCCAAACATAATTTAACCAATTGAATCATTTCCTGGAAACAATACATGGGGCTTGTAATGCTCAGAAAACAGATTGACATTAACATTTTATAGCTTCTGGTTTGCAGCTGTTCTGCTAAGCCCACCAGCAGGCTACCGAATAGACCCAGGGTCATGGGGGCCTTAAATAAAAAGAGAGTTAGCACAAACATGGCCATTATAAGAAAAAAGGACGTTTTTGGAATTGTTAACAATTCAAACTATAAATGTTGTGTATAGCAAAAATACTAAGACAAGATTGTGATGAGAGTACTATGAAATACTGTAAATAAACTGTATTTGTGCAATAGAAGACATTGAATATTGCTTTTGTGTTGCATGTAAGACGAGTTTGTAACTTTCTTTTACCAGATCTATATAGTAAGAATGAATTACTTGACTGTTATCTACATGGCTCTTTCTGAACATATCTGTACTTGTAAAACCAATCTTTGAATCAAAACTACTGTGTGTGACATTTCTTCACACCACTTGCATTTACCAACAAGCGGAGCCCTTAGTGCCCACTGTTGCCATTCACAAAGCTGATTTCACCCACAGCGTATCACACAGCTCTGCTGCGTCGCAATTCCTCGAAATGCCTACGGTTAAACACAATGGGCGCATTACAATGTTTCCAGTGTCATCTGAGAAATAGCGGTTGGAGGTCGTACAGTAAACTGCTCACATGTCTGTGCTGGCTCCTGTGGCTCTGGGTCTTGGTGCAGCATGAAACACATGAATAATAACGGCCATTATGATGAATCAGAAGTGTTGCATCTCTGATTTAATAAAAAAAAAAAAAAAGCTAGGGGCCACTGATGATCATCCCCATTCTAGAGTTGTCTTTCTTTAATCTGAATTATATGACAAACACATGGGAGATACGCAGAACGCAGCCCGTCGCACAGGAAACTGCTCTTGGCTGTACATCCAGCCTGCTTACAGTAATGTAACTGCACTTGACCAGCACTCCCATTTCCTTCCCATCATTCCCAGGATTTAACACCATTATCACAGCCATAAAGAGGCTGAGGATTATTGTGTTGACCAAAAGAAAAGGTGCTCTATCAACCTGCCCATGTCTTCAAATATGACTTTCTTTTTTGCAAAGAAACCCCAAGAACCAGCTGTCGAGAGCTGCTCTGACTACACAGTGTCGTCAGAGGGTCACTCAGTTGTGTCACACGGATTCGTTGAAACCCATTTCTTACACAGGAGGAACAAGTTGTGGTTAGATGAGGGGAAACATTT
Source organism: Channa argus (assembly GCF_033026475.1). Taxonomy (NCBI): domain Eukaryota; kingdom Metazoa; phylum Chordata; class Actinopteri; order Anabantiformes; family Channidae; genus Channa; species Channa argus. The sequence continues at coordinate 22,611,677 of NC_090204.1, forward strand.
AAAAGTGTTCATATGTGTCATGTTTCATTCAAGGGTAGAAAAGCTGTGAAAGGTTAAAGTCAGTTTAAAGCTGCCCATCTCTATAAATATGCACCAAGGAGAGAAAGGAGGACCAAGAAACCGGGGCAAACAGCAAAAGGAGCTGTCGAGAGTCGGGGGGGGAGTGAGTTGGTTGCCCCAGTAACCAGTTGCAGTTACGTGATGAAAACATATGAGAGAACTCGAATATATAAGGAAACTATTGGTATTGGTGTGAAAAGGCAAATGTGTGATGTTGCGTTCTCTTGGTGTGTGTTACTTAAAGTGTACAAAAATACCTTAAAGCTGAGCCCATTTAAAAAAAAAGCAAACGCTACACACAGCCTACACGCTGACTGGCCGTTTATTTTCCAGTTTCGTGTTGGTAAAGAAAATGTCACTGTGGCATGTTTGTAGGGGCACAGCAGAACAACACAGCCAGGATTATCAGTGGCTTTCATCTTCTGACCGTAAATTCCCACCCTTGTCCTTGCATATCCTCCTCTATTTTCTCTCTCTCTCTCTCTCTGAGTGTGTCGCGCTCTCTCTCTTCGATTGGCTGCCAGGCCTGATGACACATCGGAGGCAGGGCAGGAAGGGCTATAAAACCTCGGTTCCAGCTCTGTCCAGGCACAGAGAACATTCTTACTGCGCTGCACTAAACGGATATAATAACCACCACCCAATCGAAACACCCCCTTGCTGCTATGTGTAAAGGACTAGCATCCCTGCCTACCTGCTGCTTGGAAAGGTACCTTCACGCAAACACCTACATGGCTGATGTTTGTGGAGTGCAGGATGTGGAAGACAGCACTGCTGCCTTATCTTTGTGCGTGTGTGTAAGCATTTGAGAAGTGTCAGTTTTAGCTTGTGCCAAATCTAAAGATTTTGCATGTGATGTGAATTCGAGCGATGGTTCGACGGCAGCATCAAGGGGGGAAAAAAATATTAATCTGTAGTGCTTTTTTTTTGTTGTTGTTGTTGTTCCTTCACAGAGCCAAGGAGCTGAAAGCAAGGCTGGGAAGCATTTTGCAAAAGTCAAACTGGAATCTACCCTGCTGCAAAATAGGAAAAAATAAGTAAGAACTCCAAATACTGTGCTACATAACATTTGTTTTACATTTGCTGCTGCCTGCTTGATCAAATCTAATCGTACTTCATGTATTTTCAGGCCCAGCCTGGAGGAATGTCTGAGGTGGAAAGAATCCTTTGAAAAACTTCTCTCCAGCAAATGTAAGTAAATATTAGCTTCTTTTTTTTTTTTTTCTTTTGGTCACATTTGCACTGTTAAAAACAGACATAAGTGGCGGTAAAGCAGCACCGCACACATGACTGCACATGCCCCTGTGGATCCATAAGGTTCTGTGAGTAATCACATTTCCCGTCTTTGCTCAGATGGACTGTGCGCCTTCACAGCCTTCCTGGTGTCTGAGTTCAGCGAGGAGAACATCGCGTTCTACTTTGCCTGCGAGGATTACAGGAACACCAAGTGCCTCAGTAAACTACCTGCTAAAGCCCAGACGATCTTTGATGAATTCATCTGCAGCGATGCTCCCCGGGAGGTGAGAAACATGATATGATCAGTCTATAGAGCTGCTGCTTGTCCATTTTCTTTCGGGGCCTCATCCGCTAACATCGTCCTCCCCTTTGTTTTGTAGATTAATATTGACCACGAAACACGCGACATCACCAAAGCCAACATGACGGCGCCGTCACCATCCTGCTTCGACCTGGCCCAGCACAAGATCTACATGCTCATGGCCAAAGACTGCTACCCTCGCTTTCTGCGCTCTCCAGCCTACAGGGATCTAGTGTGCCAAGCCAAACCCGGCACCAAGACGACCAAGCAGCCCTGGCAGGAGAAGAAGGCGTGAAATCTCCCCTTTGAGCTCGATTGAAAAAAGATTGTAAGTGGCCGCCTTACAAAGTTGAGAAGGCAATGAGAGGCACGGCATTATGAGGCAGGACGCTGCATGCAGATGCAGAGATTGTGAGGAGAGCAGCGAAACGACGAGCGCATTCTGCAGACGGAGTCTCTTTGACGGTTTGGGCAGACGGAGGAGAAAAGGAAGACAGACAAGTTGGAGGGTGACAACGTGAAGTGGACAGCTGTGTGAACGAAGTCTGCACAGCAAAGTGCAACCGACTGACAATCCAACCTGGCGACAGGAGAAATGAGCACTTTCCTTTGCCATCAGGCAAACGTTTGTGGTTGTGATGTGCAGTGTCCCCCCTGTTGATTTTGTACACTGTTTGTGAAGAGGCATGTTGATGATTTCATGAATTTCTATTTATTTGTACTGTATTTATTTGCCAACAATATATTTCTTGCATTTTTACCAAACACAGATGGAAAACAATGTGCAATTTAACTTATAATATTGTAATATTTATATAACTGTTGTTGTGGGGTTTTTTTTAAGTACCAGAAAATAAATTATTTAAAAATTACATCCTGGCAAAAAAAAAAAAATGTGTTTTTTTTTAATTGAGTTGTTGAGCAGAGTCACAGAATTACAACAAAATAACAACATACTACTAGTTTCTCATTCACCCTAATGACATAAAACCTCACAGTTACATATGAGTGAAGTACCCACGTTAAATTATGCATAATCCTTCACATTACCTGATTCATTTGCTCTCTGCTATGAGGCGTCGTGCAAAAACTGTTATTCACCCAGGAGCCTGCTCACAGCCTTTGTCTCACATCGTGTGGATGAGAAAAGCGGCGTCTAGCAAACAGAGCGCACAAAGCAATGATGAGGCAGCGTTCACCTAATAGGAAGAGCCATAAAACTTTATTAGAACGTTAGCAAATGTTTGCACGAGCCATCAACTTCAGGTGTTGAGTAACAGCAAAGCTGCCACCAGGCTGGGCCGCAACCCCTGCTGACTGCAAAACACACAGGAAACGCAGAGCAGGGAGATAAAGCCCAACTCTGCAGAGCCTCCGGTTGGGTAACAGGGGCCGATGGTTGAAGCGATAGCACTGGTTATCTAATGTGTTCTCATTAAAATGTTAAGCTTTGCCGCTATGATTACTTTGCTGCTTTAGAGTGTAAAATGTGACCGAATGTCTACTTTGTGTATTCAGATGTCATCAGTGAAGAATGGAGCCGCTGCCAGGTGGACGACAGCTGCTCCACCGGCCTCATGCACATGGACATCTCATAATGCTGCCTTCCTCCCCATAGTAACCTCCTGACTTTTTTTTTATCAAGATCTAAGCATAGCATTAACCATCTGTACTCCTGTTTTTTTTTTTTTGTCGGGGGACATCCTGCAATTCATCCATGAGTTCATTTAGTTTGTGAGACTGAAGAGTTGGATTACAGCACATGTAGAGAGGGGAGAACTAAAAGGAGGGAGAATGTTGGCTCCACAGCCATGAAAACACACAAAAACGTGCATCAGCGAATAATAACATTGATGCATATTTGTTGGATATGAAGGGTTTAAAAATGACATCTCACATCACAGTACCCTGCCAAACACCCCGACCTCCACCCCACAGGCTTTTGGGAGGTTGTTAAGTTCACTACAGCCACTAGATGTCACCAACCTGTAATATGTGCAATGTGACATCGATCGACTTTATCTTATCCACTCGTTCGTTAAATGCATCTGTGACGGGAACAAGAAAGTGGAACTTGGATACTTGCACAGTTTTGGTTAATAACCGTGATTTATCAGGGCAAAATACAAAGCAAAGCTGAATGAGCTGAGAAGAATCCATTCAGTTTGTATAGAAGCTTCGCTGTCAGCTGGGCAAAATAATATTAATAATTAATGATCATACAGTAAAAATCCCATGAATCCCAGAAACTTGTTGTTTGCGACCAGCCGTCGGTCCGATCACATTCTCGTCTCAAACTACCTCAGAGCTAATCTGGGACCAGGACGAGACCACGTCCAGTAAAAGGTCTCTGGGTGGTTGTTTGATCCACACCTGCGTGTTCATACATCTGCGTTCATACCCGCTAAAAGAACCTGCATCAGGAAATGTTTAGACACATAACTTCGTAAAATCCATCTAATCTCTCAAAAAAATCAGCCAGAAGCAAAGGCCTTCAGCAACTGCACCTACAGCAGATTTGATGACATTAGGTCTTTTCCCGTGTCAGACTAACTTTTAGAAACCATGTAGACTCCAAGCCTCCACTCACCTGTAGCCAGTATCTCTGCAAAACCCTAAAATGCTAAAAGAGTAAAATGATTTCGTTGCTTATGAAAAGCCTCGTGTCAGACTAGTCATTTACCATTCACTCCCCGAAGCCAGTTCTTTCCAGGAAATAGGAAAACAAACCCACTTCTTCAAATCTCTTTTACACTTCCAGTGTTATTCAACACTGACGCGAGGTTTTTTTCAGGGTTTTCTTCCCTTGAGCTCGTTTCTCTGATTCCTGGTAGATGACCTTCCATTATCTTCCATTCATTTCTGGAGCCTTGTCCTAACCGTAACCATCCTGTCACGTGACTGTTGGGCCCGAGCACATTACCAGGGCGATGCTGAAACAATCCATGCTGCAGTTCACTTTGAATAATCAGAAGTTCCATTGACTGTGATTGATTGATTGATTAGATTAGATTCATTAGATCCTGATTATGTAAAACGATTCGTCTACATTGATTTTTTTTTTTTTATTTGTTTTGGCGTAAACCCAAAGCTGTGGTGCTTTTTGTGCAGTGTCACAGTGTAAAGTTTATGTAAATCTAATTATTGCAGCTGTGTGAGACCATGGGAGGAAGAACGGAAGAGATTCCTGTCTAACTAGTGATTTCATCAAAAAAATATCAAAAAGGTTTATTTTGAATTGTGTAAAGTAATGTGATTGTAACATGTAACGCAACTTTGTTTAGAAATGTAGTGGAGTAAAAAGTACAGCGATTTAGTCTTAGATGTAATGTCAACGTAGCCATGATGAAATCTACTCTCTCTCTCTGTCTCTCACTCACATTCTCTCTCTCTCTGTCTGTGTCTCTCTCTCTCTCTCACATTCACACGCAAACGCACACACACACACACACACACACACACACCATTGATGACAGAGATTGATTTCCATTGACTCTATGTGGAAAGAAATGCTTTTCTTTTGATAAAGCAGATCAGACCAGGAGTCGGCCAGTTTCAGCCAGTTTGGTCCAGTCTGATGAGCAGTCTAATTCATATTGAAATGTAATTTCAATACATGCAGAATAAGTGGTGAATTGATGTTTTCTAAAAAAAAAAAATAAAAAGGAAGAAAAGTCACTACAGTTCACAAAAGTGTTGCCATGGACAAAAACCACAATTGTACCACTTTTAGTTTCAGCACATTTCTGTCAATAAAAAGCCCTCAGCTGAAATTCAGCTGACTCCTGCTGCTCAGGGTCGGATGTTGATAAAGGGCTGAACTATTTAAAGATATTTTTCCTTGTATATCTGCAGCTTGAGACATGATATTTGTTTACAATTCTATTTTCTATTGTAAACCCAACACAGTCAAGTCAATTCAAGCTTTTTTTCACTTACTCAATACAAACATTAAGATGATGCAGGATTTCACTGAGCCGAATTTTATGAAATTGCACATCAGTAATGGAGTAGAAGAACCTTGAAGTTACACTGACATCCAGTGGTTGGATTTGTAATAACTAAATCTATCTATTAATAAAAAAGGATTGTGTGATCATTCTGCAGTATTTCCTTTATCACATGTTTTCAAAGCAGAGATTTCCAGCCACAGTGACCGTAATGAGACAGAAAGAACAAGAAAAAAGAATCTGGGTGTTAAACTTTTTATCAGGCAGAAGATATTAAATGCTTCTACTTAGTCAGTACTGGCTTTTTCTCCATTTTCCAACAAAATGGTAATAGTACGAAAACTACTACACGTGTGAGCACTTAACTAAAATATTCCAATACAGGGATGGAAATTGGGCTACTGTTGGTGGAAGAGGAGAGGAGGACGCTGCGTTCGTAGGCAGAAAAAGAAGAGGAAAGCCACGAGTGTAGGACTGACAGTAGGGACTTCGAATGTTGGGACTATGACAGGGAAGGATAGAGAGTTGATTGCAGGGTTCAAGTTGTTCTACCGTTGGTCAGATAGGAAGAGAAATGGAGTAGGAGTTATCCTGAAAGAGGAGTTGGTGAGGAATGTTCTAGAGATGATTAGAGTATCAGAAAGGTTGAGGAGTCTGAAGCTGGAAACTGAAGGGGTGATGTTCAATGTTGTTAGTGGTTATGTCAGGTAGAATGTGAGCATCCCCACAGGTGAGAGAGTGGTGATTGGTGCAGGTTTTAATGGACATGTAGGTGAAGGGAACAGAGATGATGAGAATGCGATGGGCAGGTTTGGTCTTCAGGACAGGAACACAGAAGGACAGATGGTGGTAGACTTTGCAAAGAGGATGGAAATGGCTGCAGTGAACACTTTCTTCCAGAAGAGGCAGGATTTGTACAGGATGGGGAGGCAAAGAGGTAGAGATGAGAAGGATGTGCAGCAGGTTACTGTGATTAAAGATGAGGATGGAAATGTATTGTCAGGTGCCAGGAGTGTGATGGGAAGATGGAAGGAGAACTTTGAAGAGCAAAAGGAGCAAAAGATTAATGAAGATTAAGATTAAGGAAAGAGTTGAGGTGGTCTACATTGAATCAGGAAGCTTCCAAGCAGGTTGATTTTCATCATAAAATGTGCTGTGTGCACAGGAAACAAACTACAGTGTGTATGTCAATAGGTCATTTAAAACAATGTAAAGTGTAAAAGAAAACAATAGGCATATACACCCAAATACTGAATTATATATTTTTTCAGCTATTTCTAATCGTCACAGTAAAATAGTTATGACCCAAAAAAAAAAAAACATGTTCACAGAGCAAAATTTTTCTGAGAACAGAAAAATGTGTTATGCCAGTTGTTAACGCCAGGGGGCGACATAGAATGAGTTACAGAAGCACAGTATTATGTTTTATGTGATTTTCTAAAAAGAGTATTATGTCAGATTATTTATTTAAACCACGGGGCAACATAGTTTGTCATCAAACATTAAATTGTTATGTCCAAAATCTTTTGTGTTTCAAAAAGTCTAAGTGTGTTTTTTTCTTTTTATTTTATCGTTTTAGTGAAAACCACTGTATTATTACACAAAACCCCATTTCCAGAAAAGTTGCAAAAACAAATTTTCTCATTAATCTACACTCAGTACCCCATCATGACAAAGGAACAACGGAATCTTAGAAATGTCTGTACATTTATTAAAGAGGAAAAACTGAAATATGTCATCTACATACGTATTCAGACCTCAAACACTTTTTTAGCTGAGGTTCCTCCCATTTCGCTTGATCGTTGCTGGGTTAATGAAGCCAGTGAAGTCATTTAGCATCAGGTTGGTATCATGGGATTCCATACTTTAAAAAACAATTCTTGGTTTTAATGTTACTTACTATCACATATCTCACGTTTTAGAATATTTTGAGCACAGTTTGAATTCACAACACCAGGGGGCAGTGACAGGCAGCGAATAAAGCTCAACAGTGGGACACACAAATGGAAATGTGTAAAAAAAAAATAAAGAAAGTACATTTTAATATGATATCATTTGTTCACATAAACAGACAATGTTTCTGTGGGGAAAAAAGTTCATAGACATGTAGAGAAGGAGGAGGACGCTTGTTTTAAGCCTTGGACACACTGTATGTTCATGTTACCGCCAACGCTATGGCTGCAGTGACCTTGAGCTTAAAAGAGGTGCTGAGAACACGAAGTCTTCTCCGTGCATCTTTAAGGTCTTAATGACCAGAGCAGATATGGAGGAGATGACCCAATGTGCACATTCCTCTGTATCTCCCTGGACATGTGCTATGCATCCCCCCACCACACGCACACAAACTCATACCCCCCCCCCCCACCCAGCAACTCGGACGCACCTCGTCGTGGTACGTCCCTCACATCCTCCAGCGCATGTCTCGTGCACAAAGACACCTTTTTTTTTTTGTCTGTTTGTTTTGTCCATGTCACAGTGAGAGAGTGTGACGGGAGGTGAAGTGGATATGAGAGGAGCTGGAAAGGAGGAGGAGGAGGAGGAGGAGAACTGAGAGACACGAGAGGAGGCACCAGCATATTACACTCTAAGCGTGGGAAATCTCCTGGTGTGGGTCCCTAGTGAAAAAGGAAAACTGTGCTATCGGACTTGACTTTGAGTTCCTTTGGGGTGACATCCTCTCAGAATTACAAAAATAAATAAAGAAATACTGTAAGCTGAACGCTGCAGCTGTATTTTAACTCTAATGTTCCTTTCAATGTGAGCATATGCAGCTCAGAGCGGCAGAGAACATGTTTCTGCCAGATGCTGCATCATTCTTTAGGTCAGCACAGTGGTATAAGTCTGGAGTTTCGGTTTTACTGTAAACTGATGCTTAAATCAATTTCAAGTTTAATCCACTACAATTATACGGCAGCTGGAAATAGTTGAGCTTTTTATCATACAAAACGGGATCAACTTATGAAATGCGACGCCATATTCCCTTGCTACACTTCGAATATCTGCCAGTTGTTTGCAGCTCCACCAAAAAGACATTTGTCCTCCTAATGACCTGTTTCATATGGTTCCATTTTAATAGCTAAAGGTTCATTGAGGTGAATGTATATAATGCTTTACCAAAAAGCTAATTATGAATTTCTGATCCCTCTGACCTCATGTTACATTTAACATGATAATATTTCTGCAGTGTGTGTGTGTGTGTGTGTACTTTTGTTCTTTTATTTGAAATATTGTCTGATGATGTTTGTACGCAGAACCTTCTATAAAGCAGCACATTTGTAGTGTCGTACAGCAGATATTGAGGCATTTGTACATTCTTCATCATATTGTCCCCACATCTACCCTCTGGCAACTTTATATACACACAAAAACTTCATGGTAAAGTCACGTTACAAGATAAATTACACAAAAACAAAACTGCACACACATTTTCTTGTAACCACATGTGTCATGATCATCTTTAAAGCGCACAGAGTCTCGCGCTAGAGTTGACCCCTGGTCTCCCGTGGAAAAGTGTTGTGTCTTGCTGTACCATCACCCCGTTCACCTCCTTATGAGACTTTTTCACTTCATATTCGATGTCGTTGCTTCAGGCTCCAAATATTGAAGCGTGGGTTTCCATGGTACCACACTGAATGATCTGAGCATCGATGGCAGACGCAACCGGCAGCCTAGGAGTTAGAGCCGTCTTCCACCAATCCCACAATCGTGGATTCGATCCCCGGCTCCTCCGGTCACATGTCGAAGTGTCCTTGAGCAAGACACTGAACCCCAACCTAGTTGCTCCGAGTGAGTGTCCCCCATCGCTGTTTGAGTGTGAGTTAATAGGTGAATGAGAAGCAGCGTAAAGCGCTTTGGGAACCAATAGGTAGAAAAACAGACCATTTACCATCAAGATGACGTCATCTGAACTTAAGGTTCCTCCAAGTGATGTCATCTGGAGGCATTTTTCGGCAAGAAGTAGAGAAATGTTTAATGTAGGGAAATCAGAGGGAAGTTTAAAGGCATTTAAGTATATGTACGACCCAAACCAAAAGAAGAAGTTCCAAATCAGCGAAGGCGTCCTTTAAGCATTAGCATGTAACGCAGAGGGGAATGGACAAAGGGAATGAGAGTGGGCTGTGTATTAGTACTTCATGAGTACAAGTAAGTCGTTTTTAAACTGTACTGCACATTTGGCCAAAAAAAGTGGCAAAACTTCTAAGCGTGAGTTACAGTTTCCCCAGACAGATACACAAGCAGACGGCAATGACGAAATGTGAAGAAAATAAGAGTGAAGATGCATCGAAGCGCAAAGTCAAGGTGGAAACCTACAGTATGTTTCATCTCCATCAAAATGTTCCATCGCTCAGAAACGCCGACGGACGCAGCAGCCGACTTTATCTTTGGGTGGAAGTGTGGACGAGTTATTAATCCACTGCGGTGCCGTACGTTCAGTAGATGGTGCTCGGATGGCATTTTACTGTCAGCTATTGTTTTTACCCAGTTTGACTTGATTACATTGTGTTCTGGGAAGTCTCCACACTTAAGTCAGAGTGAGTCAATTGATCTTTGTGTGTGTGTGTGTGTGTGTGTGTGTGTGTGTGTGTGTGTGTTTACGGTCAACACTTTGAACTCTGCACCGTTTCTGAAACACATCTGCCAGATCTAATCGCATGTGTTCCAGCAGAAAGCCAGTGTTGACATGTTGCTCTTGTAGACGGCTTCGATAGTTAAGACCAGATGTTTGCACACTAATACACATCTCTTTATTCGGAGGTGTTTCAAACAGAACAAAAAGTCCATTCATTCACTGACACTGAACCGTGAAGTGTTTTGAGTATTTTCTGCCTGCATTGAAAACCGACCATCGCAAGTCGCGCAGTCACCGCCTGTGTGAGTGGATTAGACTCAGAGTTGAAGTCAGGCCAAACGTTAATTACGGGGAATTTATCTTTTGCTGGTTTCCAAAAAGTGCAAAGTTATGTAATGCAGCAAAGGTCGACAAGCGCAGGGAGAGAAACGCATCAGGGAAGAGGAACAGTGGCTCGCAGGGTTAACTGAGGAACATTTAACCTACGGCTGGAACAAACACTTGTTCAGTCCTGTGTGTTGCTATAGAACTGTCATATGTGATTTCTGTTTTAATCTGTACTTTTTACAGCCACCTTCGAGTGGCGGTGGCACATTTTTCTCCTGAAAATGTAGAATGTGGTGCATGAGTACTGGTGGACAAAACTATCTATCTGATTAGTATTGGTCAGGTTTGGCTGCTTAGTGTTTCGTGTAGCTCACCACTCACATAAATATTTATTCACATTCCTTGAGAAAGTATCTCAGAGATAAACTGTCAGCCAGACCCTGTCTCCACTGCAACTAACATCTGGATTGAAAACTTTTCCAACAAGACTTGGAGGCAGCAATGGCAGGATTTCAATGCGCCACGGTTTTCGAATGAAACGGTCATTAATCGTACGACAGACAACTTACAAGCACAAAAAAATGATTATCGTCAAAAGAGCCGATTCGAGCGTTGTCATGACAGTGGACGGTCGTTTTAAGCCGTGCTCACACTCGGTTGTTGCCTGAGGTTCGGTTGGTCACCCGCTTCCTGACGTAGTTATAATAAAGATTTAATGTGGAGTTGAGTTACCGTTATTCCAAGTTGTTAGTCCCAATCTCTTTGGTCGAGTTTGTGTCTAAACCAAAATGTACATTTCTGTTATCTCGTGGTAATGACCTACTGAGCCTACTGGGAAGCATCGTAGGCACCGTACAAGGCCTCCTTTTCAAGTCAATGTCCATTAGTGGCACACAGAGAAGCACACGGCACTGCCACATCATATAAATCAAAGAGCTGAGGCGGCCAACGGATCCGATTTCCTGTTGAAGTGCTCCTCCGTGCATTAACCCCTCCTCAGTGTGAACATAACAAACACATTGTGCGTGAGCTCAACAGGCAACCGGGCCCATCACGTGACCCAACACTCTCCTGCTCACCGGCTGCGCACTAAGCAACACCTCAAACTGTTTCCTATTTTTCCACCTTCACTCCATATTTCCCTTGGTTCGTTGTTAAATTGCCAATTTTAATTCCACATTCGGTCCGGTTTGTGCCCAGACCTCTTAATCACAAGCTCTTTACCTGAGGCCTGCAGTCCCCAGCGTGCTTGCTTTTATCACTGTTGTTCTAAAGCAGGTTTATCTGATCTGATATGGAGGTCGACGCTTTTTGTGAGTCAAAACACACGGACATTAATTACACGTTCAGTTAGAGTGTTTCTCATGTCCAGCTCATGGGTTTGAAAATGTATGAATGCACATGCAAAAGGAGCACTAGATTTACATAAACACTATGAATCATATTTTCTATTGGCTTTGCTTCTGTAATCAGTGTTACATAAAATGCAGCCCAGTTAGCACGACCTCCCCAGTGGAAAATCCATTTTGCAATTTATTTCTCTAAGGCTGGAATGATAACGAACATCATTATTTACCCTATTTTGTTTTTTTTTTATTTGCCCTCGTCAGTCTTCAGGACAGGAATCCGTGACAGGCAAAGTTTTTGTATCTCCACGCTGAGAGTAGCAGGTTCACCGGAAAAGCCTTTTGCAAACAAACAACTTAATGAAAACGATTAATGGTGCTGTGGGAAAAGCGATTTAACTTCCTCTCGCGGGCCTGCGGACTGAGCACTAAGAAACCGGACACCTCTTTAATCACCCTGCCTCATGCCTGAGTTGAATCTGGGGTAGGGTTTGGTGTCCCTGTCCCTCCCTTTCTGTCATCATGCCTGTTAGAGGCTGTTATCACAATATAGTATTAAGCGATGTACCATAGTACACAGATAATCATCTCCCTGACATCTGTGTTTGTTGTGTATGTGTTTTTGTTGCCTTTCACTACGATGAAACACACTTTTGTTAGGTGATTATTTCCTGGGCCATTTTTTTTTTTCTTTAGAAATTACCTTGCCCACACTCTGCCACAGTTAAGGGGGCTGATGGTGCAGTACTAACGCACAAAAACTAACCCCGTATCCTCAGTGAATCATTTAATATGCAGATCAGAACTAAGCTTCATTGGTGGAGGAAGTACTCAGAAACTGCACTTAAGTAAAAGCACTACACTTTTACTACAGTACATTTTGTTTGTGTAAGTTCCCACTCACATAAGTACACGATTTATATTTTACACTATATAAGTGTTAAAAGTCCCTTTCTGTGGACCAGTGCTACTTCCTGTTTTGTGGGGGGATGTTAACTAATCGATGGGAAGACATCTAATCTCTTCATGTTGGACCATCACACAGTGGCAGCAACAGTCTAACTATCAGCTGTCATTTCAAGAATAAAACTCTGATACAACCACTGAGAAAATGTCTAGAGAGCTGGTAGCAGACAGAACATGGGTGGGAAGGTCTGTGCTTCTCTTGGACCTGATTTAATCCAAGTAAACACCGTGGATGGTCGTAACCCCGCTGAGCACTAGTGCACGTGGCTGGTTTCCTTTAGAAGTAGCGAACGGAAAATGTCCTCAGTCCATCAATCATGTGAATGTGTGAATCAGCAGGGACCAGCTCTCTCCCAGTTCTCAGCACAGTAATACCAAGAACTGGCCTTGGTGCGTTTTACATCCCCCCCCTTTCTGAGCGCATGGCGCCGTGAGAAGGACGGGGAGGCCAGGCCAAGTTCAAGTTCTGGAAACATCGTTTGATGGACTTTGACACGACAAAGTGAACGTGACAGCGCATATGATAATCCCCATTTAAAGACACATTAAAGAATAAACCACTTTTTTT